>NC_056734.1:282167746-282177746 GCF_019279795.1 Protopterus annectens | reverse complement strand
TGTGGTATTAGTGACAACTTCCTGTATATGCCACACTGACCAGTGCTGTTAGAATAGGGTATATCTGCTAAGCCAAGGAAATAGGAATTATATGTAGGAGCAGCCTAGAGAAGGAAGGGCAGGACATTCCCCAAGGCTCAAAGCTGGCCCATTCTCTGTCATTTGATCCTAGAGATAATGTTAGAACTAGCAAGCAGAACATTTTAAGCAGGAAAATAATGTAAATACACATGCCAGCAGGCTAGCTGACTGAGTTGTGGAATGACATCTGAAGGTCGGTGATGTAAAGTCCAAGGCATTACATGTAAGAATAAAGGATCCTTAAAACTATTAACATTTTAGGGTGGAAGTCTAAACACCGACAAGTAAGAGACAAGTTTGAGAATCATAGTCATGACAGGAATGAACCATTAGACCTAAACTGAGAAGGCTACAGTGAAATAAAGTAAGTTATTGGGATGCTTGCATATGCAAATGGATTCAAGAATTTAAGTAATTTTACCACAGTGTTGGTCACTAGTGAGGCAAAACCTGAAATATTGTGCAATATTGTGTTCCATGTACATGTAAAAGAAAAGGAAAGCCACAGGGATGTTGTAAAGGGATGTGGTTGAGGGTCTACAAAGGAATGTTTGGAAACTCATTCTGCTTACCTTGTACAAGAGCAGAAGGACAAGAATGAGGTGTGGTTATACAGATTGTAAGGGCACAGTTCATAGGTCACGACCTGAAAAAAAAGGGTATAAACAAGGGACAAAGTTTTTAACTAAGAGCACTAATTTCTTTGCGGAGATAAGGAACATCTTCTGAGGAATTTAATAGTCTTATTTCTTGGTGAAGGTGATTCCAGACTTTTAAAAATTAAAATTAGGTTCTCTGCCTTATGTCCACCAATTCTCAGGATAGGCTGTGATTTCACTGGAACCCTGCACTGGATTAAATGGATAACTGAAGAATGACTGAATGAATGAATGATAGATAGATAGATAGATAGATAGATAGATAGATAGATAGATAGATAGATAGATATGAAAACAGTAAAAAGCCATGCATTTACTCCCCCCCCCCAAAAAAAAAAAACTGCAACTGTGAGATGAACTATGTGTATTCAAAGTATAAGTTTCAGTGTGTATGTTGTAGAATTTTCTGGATGCAATTAAAATAAGCAGCAGGTAGACAAGACAAACAGTTTACTGTGATATAACAGTTCTCACCACCCATTAGAGTAGCATAAGAAATAATCATATGTTGCTTTCAGCCAAACTATACAATTATAAAGTTCTCTGATGCATCAGTTCACTATGTATAGTTATTATGTGAAGCTATAGGTAATGGTGCATTTCTCTGATGGAACAGCTCGCTATGTATAGTTATTATGTGAAGCTATAGGTAATGGTGCATTTCTCTGATGGAACAGCTCGCTATGTATAGTTATTATGTGAAGCTATAGGTAATGGCGCATTTCTCTGATGGAACAGCTCGCTATGTATAGTTATTATGTGAAGCTATAGGTAATGATGCAGTTTTCTGATGGAACAGCTCGCTATGTATAGTTATTATGTGAAGCTATAGGTAATGATGCAGTTCTCTGATGCAACAGCTCGCTATGTATAGCTATTATGTAAAGCTATAGGTAATGATACACAGTTCTCTGATGCAACAGCTCGCTATGTATAGCTATTATGTGAAGCTATAGGTAATGATGCAGTTCTCTGATGCAACAGCTTACTATGTATAGCTATTATGTGAGGCTATAGGTAATGGTGCATTTCTCTGATGTAACAGCTCACTATGTATAGTTATTATGTGAAGCTATAGGTAATGGTGCATTTCTCTGATGGAACAGCTCACTATGTATAGCTATTATGTGAAGCTATAGGTAATGGTGCATTTCTCTGATGGAACAGCTCGCTATGTATAGTTATTATGTGAAGCTATAGGTAATGATGCAGTTCTCTGATGCAACAGCTCGCTATGTATAGTTATTATGTGAAGCTATAGGTAATGGTACAGTTCTCTGATGCAATAGCTCGCTATGTATAGTTATTATGTGAAGCTATAGGTAATGGTACAGTTCTCTGATGCAACAGCTCACTATGTATAGTTATTGTGTGAAGCTATAGGTAATGGTGCATTTCTCTGATGGAACAGCTCGTTATTTATAGTTATTATGTGAAGCTATAGGTAATGGTACAGTTCTCTGATGCAACAGCTCGCTATGTATAGTTATTGTGTGAAGCTATAGGTAATGATGTAGTTCTCTGATGCAACAGCTCGCTATGTATAGTTATTATGTGAAGCTATAGGTAATGGTGCATTTCTCTGATGGAACAGCTCGTTATTTATAGTTATTATGTGAAGCTATAGGTAATGGTACAGTTCTCTGATGCAACAGCTCGCTATGTATAGCTATTATGTGAAGCTATAGGTAATGGTGCATTTCTCTGATGGAACAGCTCGCTATGTATAGTTATTATGTGAAGCTATAGGTAATGGTGCATTTCTCTGATGGAACAGCTCGCTATGTATAGTTATTATGTGAAGCTATAGGTAATGATGCGGTTCTCTGATGCAACAGCTCGCTATGTATAGTTATTATGTGAAGCTATAGGTAATGATGCAGTTCTCTGATGCAACAGCTCACTATGTATAGCTATTATGTGAAGCTATAGGTAATGGTGCATTTCTCTGATGGAACAGCTCACTATGTATAGTTATTATGTGAAGCTATAGGTAATGGTACAGTTCTCTGATGCAACAGCTCGCTATGTATAGCTATTATGTGAAGCTATAGGTAATGATGCAGTTCTCTGATGCAACAGCTCGCTATGTATAGTTATTATGTAAAGCTGTAGGTAATGGTACAGTTCTCTGATGCAACAGCTCGCTATGTATAGTTATTATGTGAAGCTATAGGTAATGGTACAGTTCTCTGATGGAACAGCTCACTATGTATAGCTATTATATAAAGCTATAGGTAATGGTGCATTTCTCTGATGGAACAGCTCGCTATGTATAGCTATTATGTGAAGCTATAGGTAATGATGCAGTTCTCTGATGGAACAGCTCGCTATGTATAGTTATTATGTTAAGCTGTAGGTAATGGTACAGTTCCCTGATGCAACAGGTGAGTATGCACAGCTAGTAAGTGAAGCAGTCAGTAATTGTGTACACCATATCCTTAGGTCATATGCTCCAGGAGGACTATGTAACGACACACTAGATAAGAAGAAGCCTCAAGACTGTTACTTTCTTCTACGGCCTGATATCAAGAATCATAACAATTTTAAGGCAACATTTAACCAATTAAAAAGAAAACTTTGCCTACCTTTATAGATTCTGTAAAGAACTGAACTAGATATTCCAATTTCCAGACTGAAAAGCATACATAATTGATATATATATATATATATATATATATATATACAGAGAGAGAGAGAGATACACACACATACACATATATACTGCTTAATTCGAATGCTAAGATTTTTCACTCTTTGTATAAACTGCTTCCATCATATATAGGCTTGCCTATCTAGACCAAGCTACTCTGCCTGCCAGATGTTCATTTATTTCACCTGTCATATGAAATACAGATGTAACTGCTGTTCTAAAACATCACTTAAAACTAAAACTAATTTCTTTTGAAGTATATTTGTGTGGGAAGAACACCTGTTCAAACACAATGTTACTGTATGTTACTGTTCTATCAGTAAGGAAAACAGAATAGAATAGAACTAAAACAGGTTATAAAATTCTGGAACACTCGGTTTATCTATCAGGTATATGTTCAGTATGTGTCCATTATTTCAGGGCAAACATCAGAACAAATTGCTTTAACTTAAGCAACGAAATACACAAGCATAGCTCAACATGTCTAATTACATAATATGCCCCCAGCAATTGTATTTACATAGTGGAGAGTACATTTATTACAACTAAAATAATAATATTAATATGACTTCCATCATATATTTTACTTTAGCTGAACATTTTATCAACATTTGTAAGGTAGCTGTTTGTGAAACTGTGAAATGGTTGCTTTTCTAAAATCCAAATATTAACCTAGTACTTTTCTATTTTATTGCACTCTAATAATAAGGTGACACAATATAAATTCAGGTTGAAGCATGCCATAGATTAATACTTCAGATTTCTCTCTCTCTCTCTTACTCATTATTATGCTGACTCAGATAAGAAGTAATTCAAAATCATCAGAAATTTTACTTAGGGAACAGCAACTGAGACAATGTTGGTGAAGTTCATGGCTGCTTCTGTTGCATGGTTGCCATCATGTGGTAATACTGGAGAAGTGCATCTGAGTTGGCTGCAGGGAAGTGGGAAGTTGGAAACTGTACTGAGACCAAGTTTTGAGTATGATCTGTTCAGTCCCACACTAATAGTAAATAATGATACACACCATGCCTCTCAACCTCTTAGAAGAAGAAACATAATCTGGGAGGAAAGGTCCAAAAATAGGGACAACGTTTAAATAGTGCGCATATAAACTTAGAATGTTGCCAGAATAAAAGGTTTTATGTGACCACACATTTTCTAAATGATAAGAAGTCTGAAACTTAAGTGACTGTCATTATTTAGTGAATTCAGTCTTCACTGATTTGCCAGAAAAGTACAAGTTTTATAAGGAACAGGCCAAAAATAGTAGGCAAAAATCAGGACAGTTAAGAGTTATGATACACACTGGTACTGCACTCCTGGGTAGTGCCATATGGCCTGTAGTAAAATAATTCTTGCATGAAAAGGTAAAGCTGTCCCGAGTAACACTGTGAGAAAAGGCTCTACATATATGTCCAATCACTACATTTGATTAGTACCATGTAAAATGAAAAACTGAGAATATTCAGTTTAATTATATTAATAGAGTTTTCAATAGTACAAAATGGAAGCATCACAATAAAATTTACTTGAGTTTAAAGAGGGCTTTTATTTTAGTTTCAGAGTCACTTACCCTCAGTTCTCCAAGAATAATCACAGTATATGCCTTGATAAATATGTTATCATTTAATTTACTTTTTACTAAATTTGGCTATGCCTGAGCAAAGGGAAATACTTTTCTGAAAACACGCCATCAAATATAACAGAATATAAAACGTAATTGTTTACAGTCTGCATTTTATTCAGAGTTCCTTACATAGAATGGTCAAATAAAGTAATAAGTGTCAGGAAATGTTTTTGTAATGCAGATGGAGTTAAGAGAAATGTCACGGGCAGAAATAATGCACACAAGTACACACTTTTACTAGTTAACAGAAATGTCACAGGGAGAAATAGTGCACACTTTTACTAGTTAACAGAAATGTCACGTGAGAAATAGTGCACACTAAGTACACACTTTTACTAGTTAACAGAAATGTCATGGGGAGAAATAGTGCACACTTTTACTAGTTAGAAATGTCACATGAGAAATAGTGCACACTAAGTACACACTTTTACTAGTTAACAGAAATGTCACGGGGAGAAATAGTGCACACTTTTACTAGTTAACAGAAATGTCACATGAGAAACAGTGCACACTAAGTAGGTTGGCAAAGTATACTAAGTCACAAAGAAAGATACTGGATTACACATCTTGGTGCATTATTTCCACCAGGACTGAATGATCATTTATAATCATTCCATATATTATAGTGTTTGTATTGTTTGTGCATTTATCATATTCTTGTCTATATTGACTGTTTCATATATGCACCATTTCCATCTAGTTTGGTTGTGAAAGATATATAGTCACAATTAGGAATGTTAATCCCAGGTTATTACAGGTTTATAGGCACAGCTTTGTATATTCTTTGCTGTTACTATTATTTTGTATATTCAAATACTAATTAATATCCAATATGAATCATTAGATATACATTCATGTGTTTATGGATATACATTTTCCTTTCAACTATGTACATATTTGTATATTATGTATTGCATATAATGACTCTATTCCTATTGGCTATGAGTCGTATAAATAGACATCTGGGTTGTTGTCCTTATGTCCGTTTTTTTGACTCACTGAAGAAGGCGTGTGCCGAAACTAGTTTGAGTTTTGATTTTTGCTCAGGACATTTTTTGTCCGATTCATATTTTACCTCACATTAAACAGTGGAACTTTTCATGCTGGCCTTTTGGTGTTTTTTGACAATACAGTACAGTCAGTAACAGGAATTTAGCCTCCAGCATTGACAGTGACAACAGTATCATTTAAGGTACACAATGCTGCAATGCATTTTTTAATGATGAAGAGAGAGACGAGAGAGAGAAAGAGTCTGCAAGTGAGGTATCATAATTGCAGAAGTGCTTCCTCCACTACACATATGCAGCATAGTAACATTACTATGTATCCCATGTCAATGGGCATGAGTTTGCTCATAAGACAGTGAAGAGATTCAGTCCTAATGATTAACTTTTTCCAAGTTATTCATGGGATTACAGACCAGATAAAAGATTCATAGAGTATCTGCACATGAAGTTAGTTATTGCTACTTGCAATTGGTAAGCAAGGACAAAATGGCCATTTGCTACAGTGAAAACAGAAGCCAGATCATGAATGCATGAAAAGGCACTCATCTGTCATCTAAGATCATGAGAAGTGATATTACATGCACAGAAGGATGTAGAAAAATAAATTGCAGTTTGAGCATGAGTGTTACATGGACATGGGAAATATTAGAAACACTGACTCAGACACACACTGACACAGGTACACAGATACACACACACACACACACACACACACACACACACACACACACACACACACACACACACACACACACACACACTCATGCATACCATGTAGTAGTATAAAAAAGTACACAGCTTAGTGGAAAATTTTGTAAATCACCATGATTGTGTGGATGCAAATATATTATTACATACATAACAACAGACTTACCAAATTCTCTGTTTATATTTATTTGTACAAATATCACTTCTGACTGTGATTTTATTTCCTGTTAAATGGAGTTTGAGGAAATCTTTGACAGCTTTTGCTGTTAAAGAATTGTAAATATTGCTTATAATATATTTACAGAGAAAGGAAAAATAGATACTGCTTTTAAGATTTTTGTGTAGTAACTAAACAATAATTACATATAGCTGATTGATAACAAATCAGGGCAGCACAGAGGATTAAGGCTGTGTGCTATTAATGAGATGCTTCCTGTAGACAAATGTACAGGGTTTGATTCCTTCTACCTCCATTTGCCTATTGTATGATTCTGAGCATATCACTTAACAAGACACTCCTTCCAGATTGCTCCTGGAAAGGTTCAATTGAGTCAAGTGGGCCTACACAGTTAGCAACTGAATAAAATAAACAAAAAATGTTGAAGGGAGTGTAGGTATCCTGATAATAAAGGACATGAATCCAAGTACAACAATAGTTCATACAGGGAATGCAATCTCGGGCATAGATCTGATAAAACATGTGAAACCAAAAGTTAATACTTCTCAACAATCTTAACATCATAGGTTCATAGGTGTGTACTAGGCTAATGGCCCTGGGGTCTTTACAAGCCTAGCCATAGGATTACTCTGGCATAATGCCACCCAACCTTACTTCCCAGTACCACTGTCGAGTAGAGCCACTGGAGTTATCCCCAAGGTGAATTTTCTATTTCCCATCCACTCAAGATTTCTCTTGAAGAGGGTCAGCGAGGTGCTCTGCTTGACATGTATGGGAAGTCTGTTCCATAGCATGGGCAGTCTCTGGGTTACGAACCTGTCCCTCCTGCATGTTCTGTTAATTGTGGTAGTGAGGTTGAGATCTCTGGAGCATGTGGTACGGAGGGATTGGGATTTCTTTAGATGTAGCATTTTTAACAGAGCTGGGTCAGACATGGCTTTGTAAGTCAAGCAGAGATCGCCTCTAAGTAGGCAATATGAGACAGAAAATAGTTGAAGTTTTTTGAGTCTGTCCATATGGGACAAGTGTTTAAGGCTGAAGATCCTCTTTGTCAGGTACTTTTGCAGTCTCTCCAGTTGTTGCAGGTGTCTAGTGAGGTACATGCCAAATGGGGCATTGTATTCGATGATTGGTCTAATGAGGGAAGAGTAGAGGGAGACAATGACCTCTTTCTTCCTGGATGCAAAACCCTTAGTAATGAGATGTGCCACATAGAAGTACTTTCTGACCACAATGGCAATGTGGTGATCAAAAGAGAGGTTGTTGTCAACCTGTGTTCCCAGATCTCTTATAACACCTTCTGTGTTCAGTGGACTACCATAAATGTGGTAATTCATGGGAACCGAGTTTTTTTCCCAAAGGGGATGACGACACATTTTTTGGCATTGAGCTTAAGGCCATGGTTCTGACACCAGTCATTGGTCTCAATGAGGCCATTCTGTAGGATGTCAACATCACTTGTGGAGTTAATAATAGCTCCCAACTTGCAATCGTCTGTGAACTTTGTCAGCCAGAGTCCCTTTGTGTTGTCGTGGACTTCAGAGAAGTAGATACCAAACAGGAGAGGACCCAGGACAGAACCCTGTGAGACTCCACCCATGACTAATTGGCAGTCTGACAAGAAGTCAGCTACTTTCACACTGTGGGTTCTATCTGTGAGCCAGTTTGCAACCCACCTACTGATATAGGGGTTGATGCCAAGCTTAGTGAGTTTTTCTGTGATTCCTGAGTAGGGAATGGTATCAAAAGCCTTGGCCAGATCAAGGTAGGCTGTATGAACCACCTTACCTTCATCCACAGCTCTGTTGACTGACTCAAAGAAGTCGACCAAGTTGAGCAGGCATAATCTACCCTTCACAAAACCAAACTGTGTGGGATCAAGAGTTTGTAGATTCCCTATATCCGTGTTTATTAAGTCCATGATGATGCGTTCCATAGCTTTGCATATCAGGCTCGTCAGGCTAATGGAGCGATACTTCCCAGGGTCTGTAGTCACTCCTGCTTTGTGGAGAGGGATGACTGAAGCAGTGCACCATTCGGTAGGGGCAAAGCCTGAGGTGAGGCTATGACTGAACAGGGGACACAGGTGAGGTGCCAGTGCACTCTGTAGTTCATGTAGAACACAACCAAGGATATTGTCAAGTCCCATAGAAGCTGTATTCTTGGCCTTGGACAGTGCTGTTTTAACCTGCGCAGCAGTAATACTGGGTGCCTAGCAATCTACTGGTATTGTGATTGGTCCTGGGGGAGCAGGGGTAAAATTGGCACTGAATCTTTCTGCCAGTATACTGGCAATATCTGTTGGCTCGGTATCAGAGGTACCATTGTGCATCTGTATCAATTGGAAAGAGCAGCAAAAAACTCACCTAAAAGTGAACCTCAGTCTAATCAGTTTGATGCAGTTAATAATTAAAAAAAACAAATGTTCTGGTTCATTTCCTTACTCATAATTGGCATACCCCATAGAGTAATGGCTTATCTATGCTTCTTTTTTGGCTGATTTTTGGCTCACCATTTTTCATAAATGTAATGTTGCAGTGAATTTTATTGGAATGTGTTAAACTGTGTGAGAAGGCATTTTGAAAGGGCTATTCCCACTTTGTTCACTGAGCATAAAGTTGGTGTGTGTGTGTAGATATATATATATATATATATATATATATATATATATATATATATATATATATATATATATATATTAGACAATACCCCAGGATGCTTCTAAATAGCATGAAACATGACCTATCAGGGCCTCTGGAATTACTATTTAACTGTAGCCTCCAAACAGGCTTTATGCCTCATGAATGGAGAAAGGTAGCAGTCATCCCTCTGTACAAAAGTGGACCATCTGCATACCCTGGAAACTACAGACCCATAAGTCTCATTAGTCTTATATGTAAGGCAATGGAAAGATTTATCATGTAGATGATCAATAGAGATATAGTAAACCTCCAGACACTGGACCCAACCCAGTTTGGTTTCGTCAACGGCAGATCATGCCTACTCAAACTGGTGGACTTCTTTAAGAAGGTCACCAAAGCAATGGATGAGGGCAAAATCATTCACACTGCCTACCTTGATCTG
>NC_056734.1:282152746-282157746 GCF_019279795.1 Protopterus annectens | reverse complement strand
GCAAGCATAAAATAATGGCTCAATTGATCTCACTCTTCACTCACACACACAGACACACACACACACACACACACACACACACACACACACGCGCGCGCGCGCACACACACACACACACACTTTTTTCAGTTTCATTTTTTTTTGCACTCACTAAACAGCAAAAGCACTGCTTACCAAGTGTAAAATAATGGCTCGATTGATTTCGCATTCATTCACATGGATGCATACAGTTATAAAATCACGCATAAGCACACACATTTTCTTTTAATTTCTTTCTCACTCTCTAAACAGCAAAAGTGCTGCTTAGCGAACAAAAAATAGTTGCGGCCATTATTTTTTTTTTCTGTCTGAGCTCCATGGCAGCTTGATATGCTGCTGTGAAGTGGCGGACTCATTTTTCAGAGAGTATTACTTGTATATTAACACCCTGCTGGAGAACATTCATTCTCCAATCAGGATGAGATCTATGGAACGCCCATTCTCTAAAATGACTTATGTATATACGTTCAATGTGCTCATGTTAAGACTTTTATTACTATATTTATGTCAATGCCATTTAGCACAATTCATATCCGAATAGGGCGTTGAGATGCTCACCCACCCAGTGTGAATAAATATGCACACACAAAAAGAAAGTAATAGTTCACAGGAAATGCAGTCAGTCTAGTCCTTGGCAGTGTTTTCATTTGTTATGTCAAAATAGCAGGATTCTCTACAAGAATACCTGGTGCATCTATAAGGAGAAAATGAAAGTGACTGAATTAGTGCATGTTTTCTATAAGCTGAATTCGAGAAAAACAAAAAAAATAATTATAGCCATCTAATCTGTAATCTGTTATGATCCAGGATCTATTACAATCCAGGATGAAAAACAAAACTGATTCCTTACAAATGATCTTATATCTATATATTTCAGTAAAGGATGCATTTACATGTCCTGGACCACTTTACTTTATATTAAACGTATTTAGATTGCGTCAGCAACAGTTCAGTGAGTGTGGTTCATTACAAATGCATGTTTTATTTCAGATACTTTCACTGGCAATTTAGTAAGTGGAACAGTATATATTTCACAGATATCACAAATCTGAACAATGGAATGTAATTTAGTGGGACTCCATTATCATTCGCATTTCCAGCGTCTTAATACAGTGTAGGAATGTTACATTGCAAAAGAAACATGGTAGCTATGTCTAAAGTATGTCTACAGCACAATGGGAATAAACAGATATTTTTAATAGTGCTAATGAAAAACCTTATAGTTACTCAATTACTTGAAAGAGCCATTAAACTCTTTTAGATTTTTAGGGATTTGTTTGATTAGTACTATTGTGTTATTTACTTATTAGGTAGCATGATTTTTAAACTTTCTCATTTAATGTAATTCACCAGTTTGCCATATATCACTGAACACACACTGTAATACCTTGACAATTTTCTACATTTTACATTTCATTTCTAGTCCAGCAGTTAAGGGAGAAATAACATTACTAGGCATACTGTGATACCATTCACAATGCTTTGAAATGTCCTGTCAGACAAATGAATTTAACTATTAGCTATTCATGCCTATTACAAAAACACACATGGTTTCAATTCTAGATGTTATGAAGCAAACTTAGACCATAAATAATTTTATTAGCTAAATGCTAGAATGTAAATATGAGGGAGTTAAATAGTTTCTTTATTTATACTGTCAGATGTTGAAGCTGTCTGTGAGGACTGGCTTCTATTCATAGCCAAGAGAGATTCCCATCTATTCAGAACTTTAACATTTTGCCAAATTCTTTAAAAATATACCTTATTACAATTCTGGCATTTTTGTGATTGGATTTTTTTCTGGGTCTAGCAAAGTCTTAAATTAATACAGCTATTTTGATGATTCTGATAAGCAGCTAGCTCATTTTGTTCAAGCCGAGACAAAATGAGTTATACTACTAACAAGGATTCCTGTTTGGTTCGTTGAATTTAAGTAGAACTAGAATGCAAAATATTTAAAAGACCTGATGATTAAAATTTTATGAGAAAAAAATTCCAAAATACCTTTCACTAATTCATGTTAACAAATTTCAAGGTAAATGTTTTACAATGGGGAAGTGTATACACACACACACACACACACACACACACACACACACTGAGTGTCTCCCTTCTTAATATAACCATCTCTGATGTCATTGCACATTAGGAAAAATGGGGGTAAATGTTCCAAGACAAGGTCAGAGACATGTTTTGTAGAGTTATCGATGAACAAAGGACTCACTTCACTAGGAAACATTGCTGAATTGCGTAACTTCAAGGCTATTTTTATAACAAAAATAATGACTGTAGATGGGTTGATTATTTTCTGACTGTATTGGTCTAGCTCCCTTTATGAAATTTCTGGGTGGTTTTTATTATTTTTTTATTATTTTCTCCTGTAGTTACTGACCATCTAGCCTTTCTACTAATGGATACTCATTCATTACCCAGTGGTTGAAAATCCCTGGCTCTACTTGGGCGAGACCTGTCTGGGGACATCATACAGGCAGACAGACATCAAGGTCTCTTGTGTCCTTGCTGGCATTCCAGCCATGAGAGCATGTTGACTGTGGATGGTTCAGCTGTTTCCCTAGTGTTGACATCAGTATTTGTGTTGCTGCGAGGACTGCCCATGCTCTTTCTAACATGCATGATCATCCTCGTGCTAACATGGGCTACCATCACTGCTTCTGATGGTCACAGCTGTGTCTTTCATGCACTGGCTACATGCATCCTGACATGCTCACACTCTCCAGCAGAGGCTGTATCAGTGGACCCTGAAGGTGACACCCCCCCCCCAAAGATGTGCATAGCCATCTCTCACTTGCACCATCAGACAACTTACCCTGTCATTGAACTTGGCTCACACTGACCCTAGACCAGTGCAGGCAATCATATAAGGAATTTCAGTAGTCTATGCATATTCAGATAGTTGTGTTTGATCCTCTATCTTGATAAAGCCAAATTTTGCAAACCAGAACTTTTGCCAACAGTCATAAAATCAGTTAAGGTTTCTTTCATGTGCAAGCATTTTAACTGCTCAGTTCATATGAGCTCAAACATGGTTGTTGGATGTGTTTTTATTCATACATAGCAAAGTATGTGAGCTAAAATTCTGCTAGTTAATAATGAATCAAATATAAAAGCATTTTACTGATCACTTTCTTTGAGTTGGAGTGATCACAGTGTGAACTAATAAATATATTGATAAGAAGGAGAAAAGTGGTTAGTTATATAACTACACAAAGTTTACTTTCCATGCAAATAGTTGAGTTTAGATCCTATATGCGACTGAGGGAATAGTTTTGCACATTTAGGACAGAGTATTTCTGTTCTGAGGTGTTCAGTTTCTATGTATCACAGTAGAATGAGTCACTGATGTTGTTTTTTTGAAGTCACATCCTCATTTATTTGTAAGGAAGAATTACTGGAAACATTTTAAACTCAAGACTGTTGATAATATCTGGCTCAAACAATGTCAGATGTTTCTAGTATAAATAATGTGCATTTAAGATGATAACTTAAAGTGTTATTTAGTTTTTCTTTAGATAAATTTACTAGAATTCCTGCAATAAATTGAGTAACCTAGTTTATTCATACTATTAACAGCAAACATTATGCTGTCATTTATATGTAATTAGATAAAGGACAAAATGTACATCCAATACTCTTATCGAGAACAAACATTCTGCAAAAGTACAGGTAATGCCCAATAAAAAACAATCTACCACTTCACAACAGTGTTACAAAGTACCATGAACACAAATGAAAAAAAAGCAAGTGGTCACCATGACTGTTTAGTATGCATAAATGATAAAGTAAAGAAAATAATATAAAGAAAAATCTAGTAGTGAAAAATAACTGCAACAGCAGTTAGAACAACTTGCCATTTCACTTCTCCGAGCCTTATCTAGTGAGTGAGGAAAAAAATAATGCAATTAGTAGTGTGTGCGTGTGTGTGCGTGTGTGTGTGTGTGCGTGTGTGCGTGTGTGTGTGTGTGCATGTAAGTGTATGTGTAAGAGAGAGAGAAAATGGGCATATATATCTCAGCTTCTTTGACTTTTATGACCAAATGTAATTCTCAGTTATTAACCAGAAATCAAACATTTTAGAAGGTGGAATAAAAATAAGAGGCAAAATTGGGGACAGCTGACAGGCATGGAGTGGTTGCAATGCCTTGTACTGTATGATTTTTTTCATTCATTTGATCATCGTGAGACATCTAAGGTATAGTCAGTCAAGAAAGTGGCTGCAATTGCTAGATAAGTAAGTGCGTGTGCATGTGTGTGTTGGGGGTAGCACTGGCTAGATAGCTAACTGTGTCTTTATGTGCCTGTACAGACGTTATTAAATACTTAGCATTTTGAATGCAAAATACTTCTAACAAAAATTACATGTCCTACAGCAACAGTAAACATTAGGCAGAGGAACTATTGTGCACAAAAAATATGTTATACACACACACACACACACACACACACACACACACACACACACACACACACACACACACACACACACACACACACACACACACACACACACACACACACACACACACACACACACACACACACACTGAGTGTCTCCCTTCTTAATATAACCATCTCTGATGTCATTGCACATTAGGAAAAATGGGGGTAAATGTTCCAAGACAAGGTCAGAGACATGCTTTGTAGAGTTATCGATGAACACAGGACTCACTTCACTAGGAAACATTGCTGAATTGCGTAACTTCAAGGCTATTTTTATAGCAAAAATAATGACTGTAGATGGGTTGATTATTTTCTGACTGTATTGGTCTAGCTCCCTTTATGAAATTTCTGGGTGGTTTTTATTATTTTTTTATTATTTTCTCCTGTAGTTACTGACCATCTAGCCTTTCTACTAATGGATACTCATTCATTACCCAGTGGTTGAAAATCCCTGGCTCTACTTGGGCGAGACCTGTCTGGGGACATCATACAGGCAGACAGAC
>NC_056734.1:282135246-282147746 GCF_019279795.1 Protopterus annectens | reverse complement strand
CCAGCAACTTTCACAACCTGGACTGTATTACATAGGCCAATTTGCAATCCAGCAAATAACGTAGGGCTTTATGTTAAGCATGTCTATTTTTTAATAATACCAACATGAGTGATAGTGTCAAAAACTTTGGCCATGTCAAGATAAGCAATCTGCATAGAATGACCACTGTCAACAGCCACTGTAACCTTTTCAAAGAAGTTCACCAGATGAATAAGACAGACCTGGCCTTCAGAAAACCAAACGGATTGGGATCTAGATCAGGTAAATTGCCTATGTCTCAAAGAACTGCTGGGTATTATTCCTTCTGTCATTATGGATGAGCTCAGAGCAGTGTTGGGTATTATTCCTTACATCTGTTGTTATGGATGAGCTCAGTGCAGTGTTGGGTATTATTCCTTATGTTATTATGGATAAGCTCACAGCACTGCTGAGTATTATTCCTTATGTTATTATGGATGAGTTCAGAGCAGTGTTGGGTATTATTCCTTCTGTTATTATGGATAAGATCAGAGCAGTGTTGGGTATTATTCCTTATGTTATTATGGATGAGCTCAGGGCAGTAAAGGAATGTATTTTGGCTTTTCCCAGTTAGGGGTCGCCACAGCAGAACATCAGTCTGCTTATGATTGGCAGTAGATTTTTATGATGCCGAGATGCCAGACTGATGCCCATCATTCAACGAAGGCACAGCCATTCACACACGCATCTACCTGCATGTCTTTAAATGTCACTCAACCATGAGGAGGGCATACAGACTCAACACAGAAGCCATCCTGACGAGCATCAAACTCGAGAACCTCTTGCTGTGAGGCAACAATGCTAACCGCTGCACCACCGCTGCCTACCCAGTGTTGGGTATTATTCCTTATGTTATTATGAATCAGCTCAGAGCAGTGTTGGGTATTATTCCATATGTTATTATGGATAGGCTGAGGCCACTGTTGGGTATTATTCCTTAAGTTATTATGGATGAGCTCAGAGCACTGTTGGGCATTATTCCTTATGTTATTATGGATGAGCTCAGAGCACTGTTGGATATTATTCCTTATCTTATTATGGATGAGCTCAGAGCACTGCTGGGTATTATTCCTTATGTTATTATGGATGAGCTCAGAGCAGTGTTCGGTAGTATTCCTTATGTTATTATGGATGAGGTCAGAGCACTACTAGGTATTATTCCTTATGTTGTTATGGATAAGCTCAGAGCAGTGTTGGGTATTAATCCTTATGTTATTAGGGATATGCTCAGGGCAGTGTTGGGTATTATTCCTTATGTTATTACGGATGAGCTCAGAGCAGTGTTGGGTGTTATTCCTCATGTTATTATGGATGAGCTCAGGGCAGTGTTGGGTATTATTCCTTATGTCTGTTATTATGGATGAGCTCAAAGCAGTGCTAGGTATTATTCCTTATGTTATTATGGATGAGCTCAGGGCAGTGTTGGGTATTATTCCTTATGTCTGTTATTATGGATGAGCTCAGAGCAGTGCTAGGTATTATTCCTTATGTTATTATGGATGAGCTCAGGGCAGTGTTGGGTATTATTCCTTATGTCTGTTATTATGGATGAGCTCAGAGCAGTGCTTGGTATTATTCCTTATGTTATTATGGATGAGCTCAGGGCAGTGTTGGATATTATTCCTTATGTCTGTTATTATGGATGAGCTCAGAGCAGTGCTAGGTATTATTCCTTATGTTATTATGGATGAGCTCAGAGCAGTGCTAGGTATTATTCCTTATGTTATTATGGATGAGCTCAGAGCAGTGTTGGGTATTATATCTTATGTTATTATGGATGAGCTCAGGGCAGTGTTGGGTATTATTCCTTATGTCTGTTATTATGGATGAGCTCAGAGCAGTGTTTGGTATTATTCCTTATGTTATTATGGATGAGCTCAGAGCAGTGTTGGGTATTATATCTTATGTTATTATGGATGAGCTCAGGGCAGTGTTGGGTATTATTCCTTATGTCTGTTATTATGGATGAGCTCAGAGCAGTGTTTGGTATTATTACTTATGTTCTTATGGATGAGCTCAGAGCAGTGTTGGTTATTATTCCTTATGTTATTATGGAGGAGCTCAGTGCAGTGTTGGGTATTATTCCTTCTGTCTGTTTTTATGGATGAGCTCATGGCAGTGTTGGGTATTATTCCTTATGTTATTATGGATGAGCTCAGAGCAGTGTTGGGTATTATTCCTTATGTTATTATGGATGAGCTCAGAGCAGTGTTGGGTATTATTCCTTATGTCTGTTATTATGGATGAGCTCAGAGCAGTGTTGGGTATTATTCCTTATGTTATTATGGATGAGCTCAGAGCAGTGTTGGGTATTATTCCTTAAGTTGTTATGGAGGAGCTCAGTGCAGTGTTGGGTATTATTCCTTCTGTCTGTTTTTATGGATGAGCTCAGGGCAGTGTTGGGTATTATTCCTTATGTTATTATGGATGAGCTCAGAGCAGTGTTGGGTATTATTCCTTATGTTATTATGGATGAGCTCAGAGCAGTGTTGGGTATTATTCCTTATGTTATTATGGATGAGCTCAGAGCAGTGTTGGGTATTATTCCTTATGTTATTATGGATGAGCTCAGAGCAGTGTTGGGTATTATTCCTTCTGTCTGTTATTATGGATGAGCTCAGGGCAGTGTTGGGTATTATTCCTTATGTTATTATGGATGAGCTCAGAGCAGTGTTGGGTGTTATTCCGTATGCTATTATGGATGAGCTCAGAGCAGTGTTGGGTATTATTCTTTATGTTATTATGGATGAGCTCAGGGCAGTGTTGGGTATTATTCCTTATTTTATTATGGATGAGCTCAGAGCACTGCTGGGTATTATTCCTTATGTTATTATGGATGATCTCAGAGCAGAGTTGTGTACTATTCCTTATGTTATTATGGGTAAGCTCAGAGCAGTGTTGGGTGTTATTCCGTATGCTATTATGGATGAGCTCAGAGCAGTGTTGGGTATTATTCTTTATGTTATTATGAATGAGCTCAGGGCAGTGTTGGGTATTACTCCTTATTTTATTATGGATGAGCTCAGGGCACTGTTGGGTATTATTCCTTATGTTATTATGGATGAGCTCAGAGCACTGCTGGGTATTATTCCTTATGTTATTATGGATGAGCTCAGAGCAGTGTTGGGTATTATTCCTTATGTTATTATGGATGAGCTCAGAGCAGTGTTGGGTATTATTCCTCATGTCTGTTATTATGGACGAGCTCAGAGCAGTGTTGGGTATTATTCTGTATGCTATTATCGATGAGCTCAGGTTAGTGTTGGGTATTATTCATTATGTTATTATGGATGAGCTCAGAGCAGTGAGGGGTTTTATTCCTTATGTTATTATGGATGAGCTCAGAGCACCACTGGGTATTATTCCTTATGTCTGTTATTCTGGATGAGCTTAGGGCAGTATTGGGTATTATTCCTTATGTTATTATGGATGAGCTCAGAGCAGTGTTGGGTATTATTCCTTATGTTATGATGGATGAGCTCAGAGCACTGCAAGGTATTATTCCATATGTTATTGTGGATCACATCAGAGCAGTATTGGGTATTATTCCTTAAGTAATTATGGATAAGCTCAGAGCAGTGCTGGGTATTATTCCTTATGTTATTATGGATGAGCTCAGGGCAGTGTGGGTATTATTCCTTATGTTATTATGGATGAGCTCAGAGCAGTGTTGGGTATTATTCCTTATGTTATTATGGATGAGCTCAGAGCAGTGTTGGGTATTATTCCTTATGTTATTATGGATGAGCTCAGAGCAGTGCTGGGTATTATTCCTTATGTTATTATGGATGAGCTCAGAGCAGTGTTGGGTATTATTCCTTATGTTATTATGGATGAGCTCAGAGCAGTGTTGGGTATTATTCCTTATGTTATTATGGATGAGCTCAGGGCAGTGTTGGGTATTATTCCTTATGTTATTATGGATGAGCTCAGAGCAGTGTTGGGTATTATTCCTTATGTTATTATGGATGAGCTCAGAGCAGTGTTGGGTATTATTCCTTATGTTATTATGGATGAGCTCAGGGCAGTGTTGGGTATTATTCCTTATGTTATTATGGATGAGCTCAGAGCAGTGTTGGGTATTATTCCTTATGTTATTATGGATGAGCTCAGAGCAGTGTTGGGTATTATTCCTTATGTTATTATGGATGAGCTCAGAGCACTGCTGGGTATTATTCCTTATGTTATTATGGATGAGCTCAAAGCAGTGTTGGGTATTATTCCTTATGTTATTATGGATGAGCTCAGAGCAGTGTTGGGTATTATTCCTTATGTTATTATGGATGAGCTCAGAGCAGTGTTGGGTATTATTCCTTATGTTATTATGGATGAGCTCAGAGCACTGCTGGGTATTATTCCTTATGTTATTATGGATGAGCTCAGAGCAGTGTTGGGTATTATTCCTTATGTTATTATGGATGAGCTCAGGGCAGTATGTAGGGTATTATTCCTTATGTTACGATGGATGAGCTCAGGGCAGTGTTGAGTATTATTCCCTATGTTATTATGGATGAGATCTGAGCACTGTTGGGTATTATTCCATATGTTATTATGGATGAGCTCAGAGCAGTGTTGGGTATTATTCCTTATGTTATTATGGATGAGCTCAGAGCAGTGTTGGGTATTATTCCTTATGTTATTATGGATGAGCTCAGAGCAGTGTTGGGTATTATTCCTTATGTTATTATGGATGAGCTCAGAGCAGTGTTGGGTATTATTCCTTATGTTATTATGGATGAGCTCAGAGCAGTGTTGGGTATTATTCCTTATGTTATTATGGATGAGCTCAGAGCAGTGTTGGGTATTATTCCTTATGTTATTATGGATGAGCTCAGAGCAGTGTTGGGTATTATTCCTTATGTTATTATGGATGAGCTCAGAGCAGTGTTGGGTATTATTCCTTATGTTATTATGGATGAGCTCAGAGCAGTGTTGGGTATTATTCCTTATGTTATTATGGATGAGCTCAGAGCAGTGTTGGGTATTATTCCTTATGTTATTATGGATGAGCTCAGAGCAGTGTTGGGTATTATTCCTTATGTTATTATGGATGAGCTCAGAGCAGTGTTGGGTATTATTCCTTATGTTATTATGGATGAGCTCAGAGCAGTGTTGGGTATTATTCCTTATGTTATTATGGATGAGCTCAGAGCAGTGTTGGGTATTATTCCTTATGTTATTATGGATGAGCTCAGGGCAGTGTTGGGTATTATTCCTTATGTTATTATGGATGAGCTCAGAGCAGTGTTGGGTATTATTCCTTATGTTATTATGGATGAGCTCAGAGCAGTGTTGGGTATTATTCCTTATGTTATTATGGATGAGCTCAGAGCAGTGTTGGGTATTATTCCTTATGTTATTATGGATGAGCTCAGAGCAGTGTTGGGTATTATTCCTTATGTTATTATGGATGAGCTCAGAGCAGTGCTGGGTATTATTCCTTATGTTATTATGGATGAGCTCAGAGCAGTGTTGGGTATTATTCCTTATGTTATTATGGATGAGCTCAGAGCAGTGTTGGGTATTATTCCTTATGTTATTATGGATGAGCTCAGAGCAGTGTTGGGTATTATTCCTTATGTTATTATGGATGAGCTCAGAGCAGTGTTGGGTATTATTCCTTATGTTATTATGGATGAGCTCAGAGCAGTGTTGTGTATTATTCCTTAATTAGTTATGCATCATCTCAGAGCTGTGTTTGGTATTATTCCTTATGTTATTATGGATGAGCTCAGAGCACTGCTGGGTATTATTCCTTATGTTATTATGGATGAGCTCAGGGCAGTGTTGGGTATTATTCCTTATGTTATTATGGATGAGCTCAGAGCAGTGTTGGGTATTATTCCTTATGTTATTATGGATGAGCTCAGAGCAGTGTTGGGTATTATTCCTTATGTTATTATGGATGAGCTCAGAGCAGTGTTGGGTATTATTCCTTATGTTATTATGGATGAGCTCAGAGCAGTGTTGGGTATTATTCCTTATGTTATTATGGATGAGCTCAGAGCAGTGTTGGGTATTATTCCTTATGTTATTATGGATGAGCTCAGAGCAGTGTTGGGTATTATTCCTTATGTTATTATGGATGAGCTCAGAGCAGTGTTGGGTATTATTCCTTATGTTATTATGGATGAGCTCAGAGCAGTGTTGGGTATTATTCCTTATGTTATTATGGATGAGCTCAGAGCAGTGCTGGGTATTATTCCTTATGTTATTATGGATGAGCTCAGAGCAGTGTTGGGTATTATTCCTTATGTTATTATGGATGAGCTCAGAGCAGTGTTGGGTATTATTCCTTATGTTATTATGGATGAGCTCAGAGCAGTGTTGGGTATTATTCCTTATGTTATTATGGATGAGCTCAGAGCAGTGTTGGGTATTATTCCTTATGTTATTATGGATGAGCTCAGAGCAGTGTTGGGTATTATTCCTTATGTTATTATGGATGAGCTCAGAGCAGTGTTGGGTATTATTCCTTATGTTAATATGGGTGAGCTCAGAACAGTGATGGGTATTATTCCTTGTGTTACTATGGATGAGCTCAGGGCAGTTGGGTATTATTCCTTATGTTATTATGGATGAGCTCAGAGCAGAGTTGGGTATTATTCCTTATGTTATTATGGATGAGCTCAGAGCAGTGTTGGGTATTATTCCTTATGTTATTATGGATGAGCTCAGAGCAGTGTTGGGTATTATTCCTTATGTTATTATGGATGAGCTCAGAGCAGTGTTGGGTATTATTCCTTATGTTATTATGGATGAGCTCAGAGCAGTGTTGGGTATTATTCCTTATGTTATTATGGATGAGCTCAGAGCAGTGTTGGGTATTATTCCTTATGTTATTATGGATGAGCTCAGAGCAGTGTTGGGTATTATTCCTTATGTTATTATGCAAGAGCTCAGAGCAGTGTGTTGGGTATTATTCCTTATGTTATTATGGATGAAATCAGAGAAGTGTTGGGTACTATTCATTATATTATTATGGATGAGCTCAGAGCAGTGTTGTGTATTATTCCTTATGTTATTATGGATGAGCTCAGAGCAGTGTTGGGTATTATTCCTTATGTTATTATGGATGAGCTCAGAGCAGTGTTGGGTATTATTCCTTATGTTATTATGGATGAGCTCAGAGCAGTGTTGGGTATTATTCCTTATGTTATTATGGATGAGCTCAGAGCAGTGTTGGGTATTATTCCTTATGTTATTATGGATGAGCTCAGAGCAGTGTTGGGTATTATTCCTTATGTTATTATGGATGAGCTCAGAGCAGTGTTGGGTATTATTCCTTATGTTATTATGGATGAGCTCAGAGCAGTGTTGGGTATTATTCCTTATGTTATTATGGATGAGCTCAGAGCAGTGTTGGGTATTATTCCTTATGTTATTATGGATGAGCTCAGAGCAGTGTTGGGTATTATTCCTTATGTTATTATGGATGAGCTCAGAGCAGTGTTGGGTATTATTCCTTATGTTATTATGGATGAGCTCAGAGCAGTGTTGGGTATTATTCCTTATGTTATTATGGATGAGCTCAGAGCAGTGTTGGGTATTATTCCTTATGTTATTATGGATGAGCTCAGAGCAGTGTTGGGTATTATTCCTTATGTTATTATGGATGAGCTCAGAGCAGTGTTGGGTATTATTCCTTATGTTATTATGGATGAGCTCAGAGCACTGCTGGGTATTATTCCTTATGTTATTATGGATGAGCTCAGAGCAGTGTTGGGTATTATTCCTTATGTTATTATGGATGAGCTCAGAGCAGTGTTGGGTATTATTCCTTATGTTATTATGGATGAGCTCAGAGCAGTGTTGGGTATTATTCCTTATGTTATTATGGATGAGCTCAGAGCAGTGTTGGGTATTATTCCTTATGTTATTATGGATGAGCTCAGAGCAGTGTTGGGTATTATTCCTTATGTTATTATGGATGAGCTCAGAGCAGTGTTGGTATTATTCCTTATATTATTATGGATGAGCTCAGGGCAGTGTTGGGTATTATTCCTTATGTTATTATGGATCAGCTCAGAGCAGTGTTGGGTATTATTCCTTATGTTATTATGGATGAGCTCAGAGCAGTGTTGGGTATTATTCCTTATGTTATTATGGATGAGCTCAGAGCAGTGTTGGGTATTATTCCTTATGTTATTATGGATGAGCTCAGAGCAGTGTTGGGTATTATTCCTTATGTTATTATGGATGATCTCAGAGCAGTGTTGGGTATTATTCCTTATGTTATTATGGATGAGCTCAGAGCAGTGTTGGGTATTATTCCTTATGTTATTATGGATGAGCTCAGAGCAGTGTTGGGTATTATTCCTTATGTTATTATGGATGAGCTCAGAGCAGTGTTGGGTATTATTCCTTATGTTATTATGGATGAGCTCAGAGCAGTGTTGGGTATTATTCCTTATGTTATTATGGATGAGCTCAGAGCAGTGTTGGGTATTATTCCTTATGTTATTATGGATGAGCTCAGAGCAGTGTTGGGTATTATTCCTTATGTTATTATGGATGAGCTCAGAGCAGTGTTGGGTATTATTCCTTATGTTATTATGGATGAGCTCAGAGCAGTGTTGGGTATTATTCCTTATGTTATTATGGATGAGCTCAGAGCAGTGTTGGGTATTATTCCTTATGTTATTATGGATGAGCTCAGAGCAGTGTTGGGTATTATTCCTTATGTTATTATGGATGAGCTCAGAGCAGTGTTGGGTATTATTCCTTATGTTATTATGGATGAGCTCAGAGCAGTGTTGGGTATTATTCCTTATGTTATTATGGATGAGCTCAGAGCAGTGTTGGGTATTATTCCTTATGTTATTATGGATGAGCTCAGAGCAGTGTTGGGTATTATTCCTTATGTTATTATGGATGAGCTCAGAGCAGTGTTGGGTATTATTCCTTATGTTATTATGGATGAGCTCAGAGCAGTGTTGGGTATTATTCCTTATGTTATTATGGATGAGCTCAGAGCAGTGTTGGGTATTATTCCTTATGTTATTATGGATGAGCTCAGAGCAGTGTTGGGTATTATTCCTTATGTTATTATGGATGAGCTCAGAGCAGTGTTGGGTATTATTCCTTATGTTATTATGGATGAGCTCAGAGCAGTGTTGGGTATTATTCCTTATGTTATCATGGATGAGCTCAGAGCAGTGTTGGGTATTATTCCTTATGTTATTATGGATGAGCTCAGAGCAGTGTTGGGTATTATTCCTTATGTTATTATGGATGAGCTCAGAGCAGTGTTGGGTATTATTCCTTATGTTATTATGGATGAGCTCAGAGCAGTGTTGGGTATTATTCCTTATGTTATTATGGATGAGCTCAGAGCAGTGTTGGGTATTATTCCTTATGTTATTATGGATGAGCTCAGAGCAGTGTTGGGTATTATTCCTTATGTTATTATGGATGAGCTCAGAGCAGTGTTGGGTATTATTCCTTATGTTATTATGGATGAGCTCAGAGCAGTGTTGGGTATTATTCCTTATGTTATTATGGATGAGCTCAGAGCAGTGTTGGGTATTATTCCTTATGTTATTATGGATGAGCTCAGAGCAGTGTTGGGTATTATTCCTTATGTTATTATGGATGAGCTCAGAGCAGTGTTGGGTATTATTCCTTATGTTATTATGGATGAGCTCAGAGCAGTGTTGGGTATTATTCCTTATGTTATTATGGATGAGCTCAGAGCAGTGCTGGGTATTATTCCTTATGTTATTATGGATGAGCTCAGAGCAGTGTTGGGTATTATTCCTTATGTTATTATGGATGAGCTCAGAGCAGTGTTGGGTATTATTCCTTATGTTATTATGGATGAGCTCAGAGCAGTGTTGGGTATTATTCCTTATGTTATTATGGATGAGCTCAGAGCAGTGTTGGGTATTATTCCTTATGTTATTATGGATGAGCTCAGAGCAGTGTTGGGTATTATTCCTTATGTTATTATGGATGAGCTCAGAGCAGTGTTGGGTATTATTCCTTATGTTATTATGGATGAGCTCAGAGCAGTGTTGGGTATTATTCCTTATGTTATTATGGATGAGCTCAGAGCAGTGTTGGGTATTATTCCTTATGTTATTATGGATGAGCTCAGAGCAGTGTTGGGTATTATTCCTTATGTTATTATGGATGAGCTCAGAGCAGTGTTGGGTATTATTCCTTATGTTATTATGGATGAGCTCAGAGCAGTGTTGGGTATTATTCCTTATGTTATTATGGATGAGCTCAGAGCAGTGTTGGGTATTATTCCTTATGTTATTATGGATGAGCTCAGAGCAGTGTTGGGTATTATTCCTTATGTTATTATGGATGAGCTCAGAGCAGTGTTGGGTATTATTCCTTATGTTATTATGGATGAGCTCAGAGCAGTGTTGGGTATTATTCCTTATGTTATTATGGATGAGCTCAGAGCAGTGTTGGGTATTATTCCTTATGTTATTATGGATGAGCTCAGAGCAGTGTTGGGTATTATTCCTTATTATGGATGAGCTTTTATTTTTTTTTTTTCCCTTTTGTTTTTATTTTTTGGGGGGTTTTTTGTTATTTTTATTTTTTTTTTTTATTTTTTTTTAATGGGGAGGGGGGATTATTTTTTTTATTTATGAGCTCAGAATGAAATTTTATTTATTCAGAATTTTTGGGGTATTAGGTGGGGAAGCTCAGGAGGTTGGTATGTTTTTTATTTTTTATATGGATGAGCTGGGGTATTATTATTTTAAGGCTGTTGGGTATTTTTCTTATTTTTTAATGCGTGCAAAATTTTTATTTTAAAATTATTTTAATTTTTTATAAATTTAAAATTTGGAGTTTTTGAGAAGGGTGTTTTTATTTAAAACAAAAAAAAAAATTTAAAAAAAAAATTTTATTATTTATTTATTATGGAAAGTTAAGCAGGTGGGCATTTTTGGGTTATATGAGGATTATGGCATTGTTTTTTATTTTTTTTAAAATGGCTGAGGGGGTATTATTTTTCTATTTTTGGATAGCTCAGCGGGGTGTTTTATTATTTTTTTTTTTTATGTTTTCTTTTGGATTTTTTTTTATGGTTATTTTAGGAGTGTTGGGGCCCCAGGCAAAAAGGGTATTTTTTCCTTTTGTTATAAGTAATGTGGTTTATTTTTTTATGTTTTTGGGTTTGCTGATTTATTTTTTTGATATTATGTAGGGATTTTTTGGTCATTTTTTATGATGGCACTTTGTTTTATTATTGGTATCAGGGTGGGTGAAATTTTTATGTTATTATGGATGAAGAAGGTGGGAATTTTATGTTTTATGTATTCAGATTGTTTTTTTCCTTATTTTTTTAAAAGTTTTATTTTATTTTAATTTTTTTCTTTTTTTGTTATATGAGCTCAAACAGTTGTTATTTTTTTTATACATATATGTGGTAATTCCTAGTTATATCTTAGCATTTTATTCCTTTTTTTTGGATGATACAGTGTGAATATTATGGAAGGAGAGTGTTTATTTTTCCATTTTATGCAAATGTTATTTTTTCCTATAGGGATGGGGGAAATTTTTTTTTTGGGAAATTTTTTTTTTTGTTTTTCTATGTATAGGATGAGATTTGTTTTATTTATTTTATTTTGTAAGGAAGTTACTGGATTTGTTTTATGGCTCAGACGTGGTATTATTTATTTTTTAAGAGGGCCAGTGTTATTATTCTTTTTTTAAGTTTTATTTTCCTATTTTTTTTATTTTATTTATTTATGTATTAGATGGATTATTTATTTATGAGCTCTCAGTGTTGATTTTTTTAATTTGGGTAGGAGAGGTTTATTATGTTTTATTGTGTTTTTTTTCCTTATGATAACTCAACAGCAGTTGCATTTTATTTAGTTAAGGTATTTTTCCTTAAATTTTTGTGGTGTGTGTGCTTTGGGTTTTTTATTTTTTGGGGGTGTTTTGTTTTGATGTTTATGTTGAGAGAGATGGGTATTATTCCTTTTTTTTTTGGAAATGAATTCTCAGTTATTTTTTTTTGGTTTTAAATTGGGGGCCAGGCATGGATGGGTAATTTATTTATTTTATTATGATATGGTGAGCTCTGGGTTTTATTCAGTATTATTCTAGATAGGGGTTATTTTTTTTTGGGTAGAGGCAACGTGTTTTTTTCCCTTTGTTTTATATTAGCATTTTGATATATTCATTATTTAAGCAGTTCGGGATTTTTTTATTTTTTAACACAAAACACATTTATATTATTTATATATATATATATATATATATTATTTATTTATTATATGGTATAGTTATTTATTTTATTTTAGTATTTATTTTTTTATTTTTAGGGATGGTCGGGGTTTAGGATATTTTTTGGGGTTTGTTTTTGAAAAGGTGATTTTGGGATTTTTCCCTTTTTATGGATGGTTTATTTATTTTATGGATGTTGAATTTTATAGTAGAGTTGGGGTTTGTTTTTTTTTTTGGATGGCCCTTTTATTATTTTATATTTTGTTTTAAGTTTTCAGCTATTC
>NC_056734.1:282042175-282134746 GCF_019279795.1 Protopterus annectens | reverse complement strand
AATTATTCCTATGGTATTTGTTTCCTTATTATTTTCCCCTAGCACACACATTATTATTCCTATGGTATTTGTTTCCTTATTATTTTCCCCTAGCACACGCATTATTATTCCTATGGTATTTGTTTCCTTATTATTTACCCCTAGCACACGCATTATTATTCCTATGGTATTTGTTTCCTTATTATTTTCCCCTAGCACATGCATTATTATTCCTATGGTATTTGTTTCCTTATTATTTTCCCAAACACACACATTATTATTCCTATGGTATTTGTTTCCTTATTATTTTCCCCAACACACACATTATTATTCCTATGGTATTTGTTTCCTTATTATTTTCCCCTAGCACACGCATTATTATTCCTATGGTATTTGTTTCCTTATTATTTTCCCCTAGCACACACATTACTATTGCTATGGTATTTGTTTCCTTATTATTTTCCCCTAGCACACACATTACTATTCCTATGGTATTTGTTTCCTTATTATTTTCCCCTAGCACACACATTACTATTGCTATGGTATTTGTTTTCTTATTATTTTCCCCTAGCACACACATCATTATTCCTATGGTATTTGTTTCCTTATTATTTTCCCCTAGCACACACATTACTATTCCTATGGTATTTGTTTCCTTATTATTTTCCCCTAGCACTCACATCATTATTCCTATGGTATTTGCTTCCTTATATTTTCCCCCGAGCACACACATTATTATTCCTATGGTATTTGTTTCCTTATTATTTTCCCCTAGCACACGCATTACTATTGCTATGGTATTTGTTTCCTTATTATTTTCCCCTAGCACACACATCATTATTCCTATGGTATTTGTTTCCTTATTATTTTCCCCTAGCACACACATTATTATTCCTATGGTATTTGTTTCCTTATTATTTTCCCCTAGCACACACATTACTATTCCTATGGTATTTGTTTCCTTATTATTTTCCCCTAACACACACATTATTATTCCTATGGTATTTGTTTCCTTATTATTTTCCCCAACACACATTATTATTCCTATGGTATTTGTTTCCTTATTATTTTCCCCTAGCACACGCATTATTATTCCTATGGTATTTGTTTCCTTATTATTTTCCCCTAGCACACACATTATTATTCCTATGGTATTTGTTTCCTTATTATTTTCCCCTAGCACACATTATTATTCCTATGGTATTTGTTTCCTTATTATTTCCCCTAGCACACATTATTATTCCTATGGTATTTGTTTCCTTATTATTTTCCCCTAGCACACGCATTATTATTCCTATGGTATTTGTTTCCTTATTATTTTCCCAAACACACACATTATTATTCCTATGGTATTTGTTTCCTTATTATTTTCCCCAACACACACATTATTATTCCTATGGTATTTGTTTCCTTATTATTTTCCCCTAGCACATGCATTATTATTCCTATGGTATTTGTTTCCTTATTATTTTCCCCTAGCACACACATTATTATTCCTATGGTATTTGTTTCCTTATTATTTTCCCCTAGCACACACATTATTATTCCTATGGTATTTGTTTCCTTATTATTTTCCCCTAGCACACACATTATTATTCCTATGGTATTTGTTTCCTTATTATTTTCCCTAGCACACACATCATTATTCCTATGGTATTTGTTTCCTTATTATTTTCCCCTAGCACACGCATTATTATTCCTATGGTATTTGTTTCCTTATTATTTTCCCTTAGCACACACATTATTATTCCTATGGTATTTGTTTCCTTATTATTTTCCCAAACACACACATTATTATTCCTATGGTATTTGTTTCCTTATTATTTTCACCTAGCAGCACATTATTATTCCTATGGTATTTGTTTCCTTATTATTTTCCCCTAGCACACACATTACTATTCCTATGGTATTTGTTTCCTTATTATTTTCCCCAACACACACATTATTATTCCTATGGTATTTCTTTCCTTATTATTTTCCCCTAGCACACACATTACTATTCCTATTGTATTTGTTTCCTTATTATTTTCCCCTAGCACACACATTATTATTCCTATGGTATTTGTTTCCTTATTATTTTCCCCTAGCACACACATTACTATTGCTATGGTATTTGTTTCCTTATTATTTTCCCCTAGCACACACATTATTATTCCTATGGTATTTGTTTCCTTATTATTTTCCCCTAGCACACACATTATTATTCCTATGGTATTTGTTTCCTTATTATTTTCCCCTAGCACACACGTTACTATTCCTATGGTATTTGTTTCCTTATTATTTTCCCCTAGCACTCAGATTATTATTCCTATGGTATTTGTTTCCTTATTATTTTCCCCTAGCACACACATTATTATTCCTATGGTATTTGTTTCCTTATTATATTCCCCTAGCACACACATTATTATTCCTATGGTATTTTTTTCCTTGTTATTTTCCCCTAGCACACACATTACTATTCCTATGGTATTTGTTTCCTTATTATTTTCCCCTAGCACGCACATTACTATTCCTATGGTATTTGTTTCCTTATTATTTTCCCCTAGCACACACATTATTATTCCTATGGTATTTTTTTCCTTGTTATTTTCCCCTAGCACACACATTATTATTCCTATGGTATTTGTTTCCTTATTATTTTCCCCTAGCACACATATTATTATTCCTATGGTATTTGTTTCCTTATTATTTTCCCCTAGCACACACATTACTATTGCTATGGTATTTGTTTCCTTATTATTTTCCCCTAGCACACACATTACTATTCCTATGGTATTTGTTTCCTTATTATTTTCCCCTAGCACACATTATTATTCCTATGGTATTTGCAAAGAATGTACTAGACTGGGCCTTTAAGTCTATGCTTCCTAATATGCAATGACTTTCAGTATTACTTTGTACTATTCCTTCTGTTAGTCTGAATCATCAGTATGTTTCATCACAAGTCTGTATTATTTCTAATGTTTGCTGTACTATTTTGAAATTATTTGCTTTAATCTTTTACATCTGTATAATTATCATTAATAACCTGCTGTACTTACATTGTTGATAGATATAACCTAGCTTTTCTCCCCAGGACTCCATTGAAAACTGGTTCATTTTGGCCCAATGGACTATCCTGGTAAACCAACTGCAATAAATAAATATAAATAAATAAAATGTCCTCCCATGTTACAAAGAAATGTGTCGGCAGTATTTCTCCCTGGGTCTCTGCTGAAAATTGGCTTTTGTTCCAAGTCAGACTTTCCTGGTTAACAAATGTGAAATAAAATTGACAGGCATTTAAATTTCAGACTTCATATTCTTCAGAAAGTACATGTTAACACAAAACCTTTTATTCTAGCAATTGTCTATGTTTATAAGATGGATATTTGAAATTTGTCCCTATTTTTGGGACTATATTCCCCCATTTTTGGCTTTGTCCATTTTTTTGTGCTAAGGATGAGATCTATGGTGAGAACTGAATTCACTGAATATGTTTGAGGGCTGCATTCCCCCATTACTGGCTTTGCCCAGGTGTTTTCCGTTAAGAAGTTGACAGCTATGATGAGAACTGAATTCACTAAATGGTAGCCATTTAAGTTTCAATCTTCCTCGCTTTTGCAAAACAGCTGATTTGGCATAGTGGTATGTTGCTCTGACTGTTTTGTACAGTGTCCTGTGTTCTAGACTTGGCAGTGAACTATATGGCGGTAACACAGCATTTTATTCTATAAGCTGTCATGCAGCCAAAGCACTGAAATATTTTTTCTTCTACACTTCATTTTGTCTTGATTGGACTCTCATAATGACAGTTTGGCACCCCAGGGCAGTGTATTTAATTAAAGTTCCAGTTTGTGAGGTTTTGAGCATAGCTTTTCCCCTTTCTTGTTGGCTGCACCCCTTCCCATTGGCCCCACCCATTCAGTTGTCTCCTGCAGCTCCCCTTTGATTTGAAGTCACCAGCCACCACTGGAATGGGAGATATATGTGTCTTGATATGAAATGCCAGTACAATCATAAGTGTACATAAAACTGAACAAAGTACTAACATTGTTCAAATATTTCATAAAGTTGTCAATTTCTGTAATGCTCCCTTTTCAGATAATAAACACGTCATCCAGAAACCATACATATAACTTCAAACTGCTTGAAAATTCACTTTTAACATGTTTATTTTCCCATTCAGTAAGGACAAGATTAGTGAATATGGAGGCACAAGATGCCTCCATAGCAACACCTTTTATCTGCTTGAAATATTCCCCTTTGAAATAGATGAAATTATTTTCCAACACTGTGGTCATAAACTCAACTACTAGTTGTACCTTGTCCCACTAAAAACTTGCAAAATTTTACCATGCTATCTTGAAACAATTCCAACCCTTCCTTCTTGGGTATGGAAGGAAAAAGATCATCTACATCAATGGTTAAAAATATAATATCTTTCTCCCATAGTTCATTTTTTAATCTCCCTAGAACGTCCCAAGAATCCTTTAGAAGATGTTGCACTTTTGTAAAAGTATGTTTTAACCAACTATCTATAACCACTCCATATGGGAAAGTTTTGGACTTGCTACCAGAAATATAGGATGAAATGGGGGTTTAAATGCATCTTTATGAACCTTTGGGGCACGGAATATGGTGGCTATTGCTGGGTTCCTAACCTTCAGATAATTATAAGTGTCCAGGGAAATTCATTGATCTAATAAATATTCTCCCAAACATAAATCCATTCTTCGGTGGGCTATATTGATGTCATTAATACATATAGACTCATACACCTCAGTGTTATGCAAAATTTCATACATCCTATTGAGATACTCAAACTTGTTGAACAAGACAATACCCCCTCCCTTGTCTGGTTTCATAGCCCTAATGGATGTGTCATGCTGAAGCTTACAAAGCACATCCCAATAAAGCCAAACCCCACTAACTGTGTCATAACAAGGCCGGAATATGCATATCCACAGCTAGTGGGGGTTGGCTGTATTGGCCTGAAATTGTCCATTAAAATGACAAAACAAGTCATGGGCATTCAGAATTGCCAATTAGCTGAAACACCTGATGTTCATAAGGGCCATTTGCATATATCCCATGTGCCTCTGATACAAGAGGTTTGGGAGGTCACTCAGTGGAAGTCCTAGCTTTGCTGGAGTTTTCATTTTGTTTTCACTGATTGGTTTTTCAGTGACCTTCTCACTTATTGTTTTAGTTTGTTGTTTGGGATATTTTTGCAGTGACTCTAATGATAATGGAAATCAGCTGGGTATAACAGCCCTGTGTTTCTTATGCTTAGTCAAAACTCTGCTTGTGCTGCACTGATGAGGTCATAACAAAGCCGAAATATGCATGTCCACAGCTAGTGGGGTTTGGCTTTATTGACCTGAAATTGTCCATTAAAATGACGAAACAAGTCATGGGCATTCAGAATTGCCAATTAGCTGAAACACCTGATGTTCATAAGGGTCATTTGCATATATCCCATTTGCCTCTGATACAAAAGGTTTGGGAGGTCACTCATTGGACGTTCTAGGTTTGGTGGAGTTTTCATTTTGTTTTACTGACTGGTTTTTCAGTGACCTTCTCACTTATTGTTTTAGTTTGTTGTTTGGGATATTTCTGCAGTGACCCTAATTAATGATAATGGACATCACCTGGGTATAACAACCCTGTGTTTCTTTTGCTTAGTCAAACACTGTGCTTGTACTGTGCTGACAAGGTAATAATAAGGCTGAAATATGCATATCCACAGCTAGTGGGGTTTGGCTTTATTGGCCTGAAATTGTCCATTAAAATGATGAAAAGTCATGAGCATTCAGAATTGCCAATTAGCTTAAACACCTGATGTTGATAAGGGTCATTTGCATATATCCCACGTGCCTCTGATACAAGAGGTTTGGGAGGTCACTTAGTGGAAGTTCTAGCTTTGCTGGAGTTTTCATTTTGTTTTTACTAACCCCTGGGGAAACATTTTTAAATTAAGGCATTTTAAAAAATATGCATTGTCCATTTGCACGGTTTTAATTTTATACAATTTTTTTTTTCCATGAACAAAATTTTGTCCTTTAGACACCTTTGGTCAAACATATCATCATGTCCTGCAGATGCAATGGGCAGACCTTGGTTGTGGCTAAAAGTATATCCAGCCTCAATAAATTTGTTACCTTGGATCTGGTCTGAGTCTTTAAAATCAGCCAAAGTATCCTCGGATATGTTTACAGTACCTGGTAAAGGCTAGTTAGATGACATTTCATTCATAAATTCTTGCACGAGAAAAACATTGATGAGCTGTGATTTTCAAATATGCAGGCTTACCTTGCATAGAAATTAAGCTTCTCAAATCACTTGGAACATTCCTACTTGCTGTCAGAAAATTATTCAGGAGAAATCTTAGGGCAGTTTGTGGCATATACATAAGTATTACATTTAATGCAAGTTTGTGTAACTCACCATCATAGCAACTTTATTCCATGTTGTGTGATCTATCACATCTGTCCATTGCTCATTTATTCATTCATTCTCCATTTACTCACTAACGCAAGATAGGGCACTCACTGGATGCAAAGCATATAAACAAATCCTGAATAGGGAAACAAATCATCACAGGATATATACCCCCCCCACACACACACACACACACACACACACACACACACACACATGCACAAATTCACCCTCACACAAGTATACTTGTAAACATTTTAGAGGAGTGGGAAGAAAGACAAGACACCTGGAAAAATCCCACAGAAACAGAGGGAGGACATACAGATTCTGAACAGAAATCACACAAGCCGAGAACAAAACTGATGAAGCAACTGCCTACAGGCAGTAAAACTAAGTGTTAACATCACTGTCCTATCCTATTAGCAACAGATTTCTTTGATAAATCTCCAGACTATGAGATAAATGTATAGAAAAAAGCAATTTGTAACCATTTTCCAAGGGTCAACTGAGGAATCACAGAGCAATCATTAATCATATCAAGACAAGATGCTGTTTTTTGGAACCTTTAAGGATATAGATTTTAGTTAAGCAGCACTAATATAATGCTATGCACAGTACTTCACTTTTAACCACTTGTATTAATACTGCTTAAATTCTTAAGAAGAACATTAAAAGTGATTTCATAGCATTTTTGCACTCTTAGCTTTTTCTGCAGAATATTTCTAAGTAATAGCCACTAATGTGGAGGAGCCGTAGATGGCTATTTTTATAAGATCAAGTGCTCTTATGTTTTCTGTACAAAATAAAGGAAATGATTTGATGATCTTAGAGAATAAGCACTCACAATTAGGGACAGAACAATGCCCAAATGAAACATGCTGTCTTTCTGTAGATGTTTCATTTCTTGAGCATCAGATTATTTATTTATTTAACATTTGTTGACCGGGAAAGTCCGACTAGGTTCCACAGAGCCTGTTTTCAGCGGAGGCCTGGGGAGAAATGCTCCAGATGCATGTCTTTAGAATGTGGGAGGAAACTGGAGTACCCAGAGGAAACCCACGCGAACACAGGGAGAACATGTAAACTCCACACAGAAGGCACCCCAGCCGAGAATCGAACCGGAGAACTTCTTGCTGTGAGGTGACAACGTTAACCGCTACACCACTGATTAACTTTTCTTTGGTAACTGAGATTGTGAAGATTTGCCCATGTGGCAAAAATGTCAAACTAGGAAGCTTTTAAATCCCCCCCTGAAAATATAATAAAGATGATGTCCATTATGATGAGCAGCACTGCTGCCATAAAAGAGTATGTGGGGAAGTAAGAGCCAAAAACACCTTTTCCTTAGTGTTTGAAGATGACGTGCTCCTGACAAAGGTGTGCAAGCTAAAGGGCATCTGTCACTCACAGGGCTGTGCTTGCAGGCTTCAGCAAAGGTAGATGACCTGGAAACCCGATCTCACTGATCAAATCTACACCTAGACAGACTGCCTGAAATTGTCAGAGATGGCAAGAAATTAGCCTATATAAAGCAGAGCAGATGCAGCATTTCTTAGGAATAGAACACTTTTTGGTGGCTGAGAGAGCCCAAAGAATCCTTATCAGTAGATATGAGTGATCAGTCTTTTAATCTGTCTAGACGATTTATTTTTAACTTCTTGAATTTTGCAAGCAAGGAGGCCTTTTTGTTACAATGTCATTCCAATGGAAAATAATTCACTGTCAGTAGCATAGCATTCAAAGTTACTTTCAACTATTCATCAGTAGTTTACACCAGCCATCAAAGTTTTTCATTGCAGGCTGGTTGGCAATACAATGAGTTTTTAAAAGTATGGGTCAGATATTCACCTGTACTGCTTTTATCTAAGGGCTAGTCCATCAAATAATTCATATACCAAATAGAAACCATTACCTATATGGAGACTCCATCTGACAGGACTCTCAAAATTTGAATGACTCATTTCTCAGAAATTGGCTAATTACAGTGGCATGTTTTTCTTCAGGTGAAGGTACTGGTCCATGATACTGGCACAGGATGCTAGTTGAGACAGCTATGCTTCTGCTCTGAAATAAGTTGCTTTAGTTATCACTCTATAGGGAGTGATGTGCCTTGTCTAAGCATATACAAAGGGACACCTTTTATTTCCTGTGTCTCTGAAAAGGCATGGAATCTTAATATTGCTATTTTGCATACTTGTAGTTCATGATCCAGATGGTAAAAGCTTCTTTAAACAATATAAGCCTTGATCACTTTAAGAGTAAGAAAATAATATTAAAATAAAAACAATGGTTCAAAGATTCTTGCAACCCCCTATGCACAAATGGAGGTATGTGCTTCTCTACCCCTGCAAAGTAATTTTACATCAAAAACGTCTGCAGCTGTGCAAATTCTGATGTTCATCATATTGATCACTGCTGTAGTAGCCTTAGCTATATGACTTATATCCTGCCAATGATGTAACAGCCAGCCAGCTTCCAAAGCATCAGGGCACTTTTCTCTTACCAAACTGTCAGGCAGCTCAAGCTGAGCTGACTAAAAGGCAAGTGCAGGTGCCAGACCCTTCAGAGCTTTACTGTTGCTAAAGAGTATGCTCTTCTGAGGATCAACAGTTAGTTTTACTGTTCCTTTTCTGGGCAAATAAGTTTCTATTTCATAATTTTGATTATTATTTATACTTTCCTCTTCAGGAAAGTTATTTTAAAGCTAGGGCTTTCTATTTTAATGAACTGTTGTGAGACTGTACTGCACTTTTAAACAGAAGCACTATTTTTTCCTGACAGTTTAAAAGTTGTTTAAAGTAACAGAAGACTATTTTTTCTGTGGAGAAATTTTATTTTTTTTACTTTGTGGGGATGGCATGGTGCTTTAAAGTGCATTTTATTGTGTTTGTTTGAGAGAAAGTGACATTTAAAGGCTTTTCGTTTTTACCAGCATTTGCTGCTTGATTTCTATGGGAATCAGGAACCACTTTCAGCTTGACCATGGAACAAACTATTGTTTCCATGGTCAAACATTCTTCCAGTCACAAAAAAGCAAAATTAAGCAAACAGCCTTTGCCATCATTGTAGGCTAGCAATTTGAATCAGTTTTAGGTGGGTGACTGCTGTGGCCATTTGTTGTATCTCAAACCACTCACCTTTTACCCCAGATCCCTGTGGTGTGGCACCTACAGTCACTATGGAGTGGAGTTAGACATGTCTTCTGCTGCTGTTGGGGTCCTCTAAATAGGCAAGAGAAAGCATCGTTGGTTGGTACTCAGTGAGAAAAGAGGAAAGGCTTTCCTGTTTTGACAGGATGTTATACCTATCTCTAGAAAAGCTGCTACTGCCACTAATAACACTGGTGGTCCAATTTTCTTGCAAAAAAAATATGGAAAACTAAGCAGGTATCCACTCCTCAAATTTCATTAAACAGAAGTAGTTTACTGGGTTCAGGCTATTGATCCTTCTAGTAAGGGAGTTTCTGGATAAAGTAAAAAGGGCTACTTCATCTGCTGGAGAAATTCAAGATTCTATATCTGGACAATAAAAAAATCCAACTCCAAGAACACCAAATACATTCATGCAAACCTTTTGGATATAAATCCTTCTTCAGTGATTAATACATTCTTGCTTCACTTTTCATTCTTTATAAAACCAAACTAAAATCATGTGAACACAGCCAGCCTATAATCACATAATTTCAATAAAACTTCACCAAGCTATCTAGTTTTAAAGATACATGTTCCCTTAAAAATACATTTTACTTCTTTCTCATCAATTATACATATAGAAAAAAGAAATAATTTTGTAAATAAATATTTCGAAACACAATATAAAATATTCCCATATAGTTCTGATATAGTATTATAGACTCATAAAACATTATAATACATAAAGTTACTTAAATTAATGTAATTGCATTTGTTTCTTTACCAAAATTGATTTAATACTGACCATATTATTCAACCCTGGCTCTATATCAGCCTGCAATCTTACAATCCAGCTGTATTCTTTATTCTCTAATACGTTGTTCATATCATCACCTCTTATTTGTTTGTGTACTGTTTCTATTACCCTAAATTTAAAGGTATGCTCAATACCCTTTTCCATGATGTGCTTATTCAACGCATTTTGTTGTATCTGTCTGTGAATATCAGATGTATGCTCTATTATCCATTCTTTTTAATTTCTGGTACTTTTCCCCACATAGAATGATGATCATTTTGTACATCTTGCTACATATACCACATATATTGTATTACATGTTGATACACACTTAAAAGTAAGACTTTTATTAGCAACAGGATGGACAAAAATATTATCTCTCATAAAAATATCTGCACAGCAACTGCATTTCAAACATAGATGAGTACCTATTTTGTATATAGACTGGACATTCTCATGATATTTAAAGTCTTTATAACATAATCTAATTTTTAAATTATTTAAGTTCCTATATGTGAAACTTGTTCTTTCTTGAAGGATCTGGTGTAACTCAGGCATAGCCATTAAGATCCTCCAGCTGTTTTAACACCCCTTTTCACATCTCTGGTTTTAACATTGCATGTAGTTAGGTATCTAATTTCATCAGCATCTTTTTTACTTGTTATACTATAGGGATGTTCACTACTAAATATGGGTCTTGTTGACTCTGCTCTATTGCTGTATACCTCATTTATCAACTGATTAACCATATGCTTAGCATATACCCTCTCAATAAATTCTTTTGCCATCTCATTCAATTGCTGTTGCATTTATTATCATTAGTATTCAGTCTACTTGTTCTAAACTAATGGGCTTTCACTATTCCTTTAAATATATGGGGCAGATGCATACTCCCTTTATGAACGTATTGGTTTACATGCACATCCTTTTTATATACACTATTTTCAATCACAGTTCCTTCCTTTTCAAGTAATACATCCAAGAATATTTTAATTCTTGAAAATTGCATTTTGAATCTAAAAAATGCTGTGGTGCTTTCTAGGTATTTTACATAATCATTTAGCATTTGTTCAGTGCCATTCCGTATCAAAAAACAGTCATCAACGAATCTCCAGTAAAACAGAAACTTGTTATTCATCACATTTTCCATATTAAAAATAACTTCTTTCTCACATTGATGCATAACAAAGCTGGCATAAGTGTTGACCATGGGAGTACCCTGGCTACACCCGCTAGTTGTAAATACAGTTGTTCATCAAAAAGGAATACATTTTTTGTTAAAACTATATCTAAGAGATGACAAATACTTTCAGTCTCCATTGCTGGCATAACTATCTCTTCATTAAGGAAGGTTCGGATGGCTTCTACGGCATATTCATTAGGAATTATGGTAAGTAATGAATTTATATCTAATGTTACAAACAAAAAGTCATCAGATTCATTCATCAAATACCAATCTCTCAACTTTCCTAAGAAGTCATTCGTATCCTTTATGTAACTTTGACTACATGGTATTTACTAAAACATTCTTGGAGATATAGAGAAACCGGTTCCATGATCCATCCCGTCCCTGAGACTATTGGTCTTATTGGTGGATGGATCAATGATGTATGTATTTTTGGTATTACATAAATTACAGGAATTTTAGGATGTGGAATAGTAAAAAAAAATGAACAAATCTATACTTATACTATTATTCAATTGCATATCATAAATAAACATATAATATTCACTTACAGACTTCTTAACATCTAGAAACCTTATTTTCTTAAAAGTATTAACATCCTGTAAAAAGGTCTGCATTACAGACATATAACGTGTTCTGTTCATTATAACTGTTACACCGCCTTTATCAGCTTGCTTGATAATTATTTTATTATTTCTAATTGTTTTAATCCTTCCTAGTCAACAACTGTTAAATTGTAGTATCTATTCTTAGTTTTCTTTGCATAAAGGTCCCTAAGCTCCTTTTCACATACATCATAAAATGCCGTCACTATTGGAAAACTAGTTGGCAAAAACAAGCTCCTTTGCTTGCATACAGTATTATTATTAACAGATCGACTATCTCTAAAAATAAGCTTAAGATTTAATGCCATTACAAACCGTTTCAAGTCTGTTAGTGCATTCACAATATCATCTGAAGAACTTGGTATAAATTTCAGGCCTTTCTGTATTAAAGTCATTTGGGCCGACGTTAATTCATAATTAGAGAGGTTTACAATACCTGCCATTTTCTCTTTTAACGCTGTGCTGTCTTGTTTTGAAAAAAAAGGGCTGCTTTTCTTCCATTTGCTCCTGTTCACAGTATTGGTCATTCACAGTATTGTTCATTTGCTGCTGTAAAGAATAACTTCTTGAGTGGTTTTGCTGGTGAACCTCTACTTTTTCCAGTATTTCCAGCATGAATGGTGTCGTTACCTTTGGAAAAAAACAATTCCAAACTTTATGCTGGATTCATTGTGTTTTTCTGTTGAACATTATTCAGCAATGTTGAACAGGTAAAATCTAGTCCTTCCATGCCTTTTGGAGTGTCTTTACCACTCTGTTGATTGTTCACAGTTACCTTCATGGTCTTTGGTTGAACAGCATTCCCAAATGATTGGAAGACGTGTTGATATCTGCTTGCAGAGATATCACTGAGTGGGTTGTTCCTTCAGTATGCTTATCACGTTTTGTTTTTTTTTATTATTGGTTGCTGGTGTATTATCCATAATAATAATAGAGTCAAGTCGATACATTTCACCCTTCTGTGTTTGATGTATTACATTTTCCCATTCTTTTTTTGGCTAAGAAAATATATGACTTGCCTTATAATCATTCATGTCTCTTATTAATTTATGCTTTTTCATAGCTTCTAACCTACTGTCCAATAATTGCAGTGTTAGTAATTTCAGTTTCATCTTTGTGATTTCTTCCACAAGTTCTATAGGTGTAAAAAATTCATTCATTAATGACATATAATCTGTGCTAAGCTTCTGATTTAGTTGCTGGCATTTTTTTAACAGGCCCAGATATGTATTTGCATAAGAAGACATTTTCTGAACTCGTAGACCTTGAAGTGCAATTCTTAGCTCCAGATAAGCATTAAAGTTTAGTCGTTGCCACTGGAGCCTCTTGCAAGCATATACCTTCCTCTCCAATGCTGTTAACTGTTTGTTTAAAGTCTTCTGTTTGCTGGGTAGTGGCTCCCACAGACTCTGAAGCATTTTGTCATACATATAGTAACAGATTATCTTCTCTAGTTAATAGTCCTTGTATAGAATTATACTTAGAAGTTTGCTCTGGCTGCTTAGTTGTTATTTCCATAATGCTGGCCCTGTTTACTTAATTGTTAAAAATAGTCCAGTGCCCACAGCACAACCATAATTCAAATAGTACACAAGTAAAAGGTTGATAAGGTAGTAAACCACAAGTTAGAAGATGAAGCCACAATAAAGAAATCCAACTCCAATGTATTAAGCACTGAAGAAGGATTTATATCCGAAAGCTTTGCACTAAAGTATTTGGCATTCTTGGAGTTGGATTTCTTTATTACTATTTCTAGAATGTGCCAGTGTTTTCAGTAGGTTAACACAGAGGTTTCAAAGTCACTCAGAAAATACTATGATCTGTTATAGAAGGAATTTCTAGAACCTGCACCCATTCCTTCAGTTTTGTCTGTCTTGGAGGATGTTTGTCTTTCTGCCCATAATTTTCCTGATATTCAACCAACTGCTCCTAAAAAGGCAGCTAGGATCTATAAAATTCCTCAGTCTATTAAGTTATTATATACTCTTTTCAAACCTGATGTAGCAGCTGTTGCTTTGGTTAGTCCTTCTGCTGCTAAACACTCAGATAATTCAAATCCTACTATTTCTGATTATGATGGGAAGATTATAGATAAGTATGGGAAAAAACTGTATGCTTCTGTTAACTTTGATTTTCAGAATTTTGAATTGTCAGGCATATATGTTAAGGTGCATCCTGACTAATCGTGAACAAATGAGGAACATTTTGTCTGCAGTTTCTTCATTCTTCTGTGAGGAAAAAAATCTGCTTGAAATAAATGCATTTCTTCTGTTGTTCAAGTCATTTCTTTTTGTATGCAGTGTATTTATGACTCTGTTGATACTTCTTCAAGGGCTATGACCACTGGTACTGTTTTGAGGAGGCTGCATTAACAGAACTTCCCAGATGACGATAAAAATGAGATTGTAAATGTTCCTTTGAATCTATATTTAGTTTCTGGGCCTTCTGCTGCAGAGGTGATCAAAAAGTAAGATGAAAGGGGTAAGCTGATACAGGAAATCTGTAAGATTTTTCAACCCTCCTTTTCCAAAATTTCCAAGGGAATCTATCCAGTTTTGGCAAGAAACAAAATAAACAGTCTCAACAAAATGCAGGTAGACAGACATTTAAGAAGAAATTGTATGGGGGTTCCAAGAAGAATTCTCAAAACTCCCAAAACAAAGGACAGGCAAATTAAATCTGAATGACTATTTAATAGACTTTGATCACCCCTCATACCATAGCACCCTTATTGGTCATAGCACCCTTATTTGCCTTCCAGAAAGTCTGAATCTCCATTTTTCTCTTTAAAAAACAGATAGTTTGAGCCAAATGGGTTCTGAAGATCATTTATCAAGGTCACAAATGACAGTGGGAGGAAATTTCTCCTTTCCAAGAGGTAATTCCTCATGCTCCAGATCCCAAGAGGAAAGGTTTTTTTTTTTTTGAGGATGTTTTTAGTGCCAAAGAAAGAAAATGCTTTGAGAACATTTTGGGATTTTTCTTTCCTAAACCTGTTAATAACAGTGTCCAGATTCAAAACACTGTCACTTCACAACCTGTTACCTCTTCTTCCTCATTCACATTTCCAGGTAACACTAGATTCAACTTATGCTTATTATCCCATCCCTATTAATCCAGATTTCAGGCATTTCTAAAGGTCTGGTGTGTCTGGATCACATAATCAGTTCTCTGCCTTACTTGCTGGACTATCCACTGCACCAAGAATGTTCACAATGTGTTTATCTCCAGTTATAGCTCATTGCAGACAGGGTAGCCACATTTTTCAATGTTTAGATAACCTCCTTATCTTTGCAGAATCCTTCTTAAAGTGTCTGAAAATCTGTCTCTTGGATTAGAGATCTCTTACACAAGAAGGGATTTCAAGTGAACATTCAAAGAGACCTTCACACAGGATTGTGTTTCTGAGATGTCAACTAGACACTGCAGGTCAAAGAGATTTTCTTCCACAGGAAAAAAATGACTCTATATTTTGACCTATTTCTAGAGTTTTCCTCTCAAGGTTTGGGTGCTGCTATGGACTACTTCAGGATTTGGGGTCTCATGGCATTTATGATTCTCATGAACAACCTGGTTAGTCTCTTTGGTCCCAGCACTAATACCCTTTGTCTTTGCAAATCCCAGAGCTGGGGCTTGTCAGAGGAGAAATCACTTGGTGGAGACTACATAGGTCCATAAATCCAGGTGTATCCTTCTCTCTCTCTCTGTTCCAGAGCAATCAGTCCTCACAGACACTTCAGACTTTGCTTGGGGAGCAGTTTCAGGAGGGATAAAAAGTACAAGGTTTATGGGACACCAAGGAGAGACACAAGCAGATAAATACAAAAGAGATGCTTACCCTGGTCAAGGAGTTTAGCTCTCTGAATCATCTTGGGTCTACAGAAACTGTTCAAGCTTTTACAGACAATACCACAATCATGTTGTACCTCAATGGGGGGGGGGGTGTATCCCCTATACATGCTAGCCAATTTAACTTTGGATATGGCTTCACAGCATAGTCTCACTCTACAGGCATCCTACATTCCATCAGAGCAAAACTGTATGGCAGGAAAGCTGAACAGAACAAGGCTAGGCCCTCATGAATGGAAACTAGATTGGGAGGGTCTTCCAAGGTTTGATCTGTCCGTGGGGAGTTCCTCAAGTAGACCTGTTTGCCTCATCCTTGTACAATCTACTGGCAGGATTCTGCTCCAAGATTCCAACAAAAAGGCCTGGAAGTCAGAGGTCTTTTCTTTTTCTCGGACAGGAATGTTCTTATAGGCTTTTCCACCTTCTCCACTAATATCCAGGGTATTTCTCAAGATTCAGATGGAATCCTCCAATACCATTGAGGTGAGAAATCCGTACTTAGCAGAAGATGAGGAGATGATTCAAAAGTGAACCTTTTTAATGCTAAAAATCTAAATGAGAAAAACAATAGAGAATGTCTGACAGTGCTTACATATAAGATTTGTTGAAGTATACTTGCAAGATATAAATCAAGAAGGCAATGCATGATCATAGCAACAAACTATTAAAGCAACTGATTGCTAATAAACTTGAAGTTCTACAGTCAAACAAAATTAAAGAATTAGAACAGATCTTGGTTCTTACAGCTGGTATTGTAAAGTTAGTTTTAAATAACATTCAGGAACACATGCACATGCATATGTGTATAGGATAAAATTAAGAACATCTCCAATTATTTCATACAGAAAAAAATCAGTTTTAATACATTATTAAGCTAATGCCCAAGCTAAGTGATAAAAAGCAATATTTCAGCTGACAATTTATTAATTAAGTCATTACCAATGTTAATTATTAAAAGCGACATATTCCTGGCCCATTCAGAAGCAAAATTTCAGCTTATAACATATTTTAATCAAGTTTAAAACAATGTTTACACATGTTGACCTGCAATTAAGCACTTTTGCTAAAAAGCTTCATCTGATTTGTCATAGTGTAGAACATATTTTTAGATGAAGCAGAAATGTTTGGAGCCTTGGAGAGCTACCGTACAGCAGTGATAAAAAGTATGGCAAAAGAAATGTGCAGAGTAGGAAACTCTGTCAGAGGTAGCAATGTAAGGTGTCTGAGTGCAGTGATTGAAGACCAGGGGGGGACCTCGTGGTATGCCTGTATCGAAAATGGTATTGATAATGTCCGAGTTATGTTAGGGATCTTTCTTAGTTGCAGGCTAAAGTAGGGAGATCAACCTCATGTATAAATGTAAAATAGGCATGCAAAATAAAATAAAGATAAATGGTTCAGGATCACAAGGTCCATGCCACACCAGTCACGAGTGTCTAGGAATTGGTAGGGATTAGCATATGTATACCAGCTGACTTTCTTCTTCTTCTTCTTCTTCTTTTTTCAGCTGCTCCCATTAGGGGTCGCCACAGCCCAATCAGCTGTTTCCATTTCTTCCTGTCCTCTGCAACTTGCTCTGTCACACCAACCACCTGCATATCCTCTCTCACCAAATCCATAAACCTTATCTTAGGCCTTCCTCTTTTCCTGTTACCTGGCAGCTTCATCCTTAGCATCTTTTTTCCCAATATACTCTGCATTCCTCCTCAGCACATGTCCAAACCAGCATAATCTTGCCTCTCTGGCTTTGTCTCCAAACCTTCCAACCTGGGCTGACCCTCTAATATACTTATTCCTAATCCTGTCCATCCTCGTCACACCCAGTGCAAATCTTAACATCTTCAACTCTGCCACATCAAGCTCTGATTCCTGCCTTTTTGTCAATGCCACTGTCTCCAACCAATATAACATAGCTGGTCTCACTACCCTTTTGTAGACCAGCTGACTTTAATTCTAGAAAAAAGAGAAAAGATAGTCAAAAATCACATAGCTGTGGCCCAAAAAAAAGCAGATATACAGTAGCTGTCTAAGTATGTTGGGTCATCTGGGGACTGAGAGATTAACAAGAGGGTTCAAAGTTAGTTGTGTGCAGAAGAAGCTAGGCTCTCAGTGTATTACAAGGATTGAAATGTACCACTGAGTAAAACACAATGTTATATATAACAGTAATATGCACTGGGCTTGTTTAGTATGGTCCTAGCATGGTTTGCTTAGAATGATATGGGTTCAGGAAGTGGTGTAAAGGATGTAGGGGGTAAGGTGCTGAGTCCAGTGCTTACCTGTGAAGAGTGTCCAGGTGGAGTGGATTGTGTATATGCAGACATGCCAAGAAACTGTGGTGAAGCCTGTGAAAGGAATTGGAGCTGCTAATGGTGGAAGGCTGAAAGCTGTTCAAGTTGCATGAGGTGCCCTGTACTTGTGTTGGGATGTGATATGTATGCTGTGAAAGTTGTGCTGAGTAGCATAAGTGCAACAGATGTAAATAGTTAGCTTGGGAATTAAAGGATGTTATCAAGCATGCTATTATTTAAGAATAAGCTACCAAGAAAGGGGTTATAGAGAAAATAATGTCTGGTAATAAGAGGGTAAAATGGCTGGTAGCAGCAATAGACTCAACTACCTAACCCGTAGTTAATGCTAAGGGAGTGTGTTCAGAGGAGACTGGAATAAGCAGTCATCAAGGTCCTATTTACTATGTAAGATGGAGAGAAAATGTACACAAGAGGCGTATATCCAGAATAGGTGAAGACTGGGAAGGGAACCCACATGGTTCGTTGACGTTGGCTAAAACACTGCTGAAAAATGACTGCTTAAACCGTATTTATGATGATTTGCTGTCTATCAGTAAAAGGTGCAAATAAGTAGGTATATCAAAGTAGTGAGGGCTAATTATGAATAAGGCTGGTGTGATGTCCCTCCTGTGGGCCGTTGATCAAGGAGTCTCAATCCCCACCACGGATACCAATGAGGGATGTTCACTTGGAACAAAAATAGATAGACACAGTATTTCCAGATGCACCAATCACAATTTCCCTTAAGAGCACACAGGAAACACACTCCTGTCTCGGGGCTGGGTTTCCTCTCCCTCACCAGGCCCCAAATAAGACTCTGCACTAACCACAGCTGTAGGGTTGAGTCCTCAGCTCAGTGCTCCAACTCAAGTTCTCCACTACCGTCTGTGTGCAACCAATGCTCTCTGTCCCTGCTCCAAGTAGCTGACATACACACACTGTTTGAGATTTGATTTTCACAGACACACACAGACACACACACACACACACACACACACACACACACACACACACACACACACACACACACACACACACACACACACACGCACACACACGCACACACACACTCACACTCACACACCTGGAAAAGGCTGACACAGATTTGGCAGCTATGCCCCCTCTACCCAGACTATAAAGTAGATACTGCCAGCAGAACACTCCAAAGCCAGCTACTCTAAGGCTCTTACAAGGGTGCCCAGTTATACTGAATAAAATTAAAACTAATACAAATGGTAGTGTTTGATCAATGCAGCAAGGCTTTCAGGAGTGGCCACAGTGTCACCAAATAAATATAAGCACTCTCAAAGGTTAAAATATTTTCTAAAAGACCAGACACAATGAAATGTTTAAATATATTTAATAAATAATAAAAGAACATGAAATACTAAATATCTGTTTGTATTAAACACCAGAGTTTCAATCACAGAAACTATTAAAAATAACACAGATGGATAGATTCACACAAGTATAGAAAAACAGTACTTAACTAATATCACTATATTTTCCTGACTGACTAAAGAATTAATTTCCCTTCCTAGTTCACTTACTAGAGCAAGGCAAGATGAAATGGTTGAGTGGTCTTTCTTTGTCAGGTTTCAAAAATAGATGGCCCTGAGACTTTTGTCTCATCTAGTATTAAAACATCATTTCAGTGCTGGATTACAGAATGACATCACATGCATCTGGTCATCTGATTCTGGTTCCCACACTACCTTCTTTACTAGAAACTGAAACAGAATCTAGCAGGTATGTGTTGTCATACACATACATAGAGCTTTGCTAAGATGTACTGTAGCATCTGGAAGCTATAAAACCTTTTCAAAAAATTCCACCCTTCAATTAGCTCACCCCTAATGACAATACAGTAGTATTCCTAGTCCTGGTTTTTACTGACTTTTTATTTCTGGCTGCAGTCAGAACTGTACGATACAATCTTTATGGCCTAAACCAGGTAATTTAATTTCAGACTATATTTCAAAGTTAGCTGGGCAGAGATTAACTTCTTCTGTTCCAGTATCCTCTGTTACAATATATTCATTTCAACAGTTCCAATACAGTCTGACATGCAAATGCAATTCTTTTCTGTCCAGCAGGATCCACTGTTGGTTCATTTTTAACACAGACAGCTTTACAAATACATTTTCAATACAAGCACATGTACAATTAATTTGCTATACAAATGACATATAATACTTTACAAAACTCCAGCTAGCTATTCTGGCATATGTTACACATCCACTGGTCTACTCCTCCTGACATAGCTGGCAATACTTCACATCATCACAGAGTGAATGTATTAAAGATAGGAATAGTTGGAGTCTAAGGTTAGACAAGAAAGGGTAACGTGGCATTGTAGAAGTGACTACCTCTAAGAACAGGGTGTACTTGGTAATAGGGGTAAAGAATGTTGTGATTGAGGATCTGATTATGATAGAATTGCTAGTGATATTAAAGTGTAGTTCCAGCAACCGATTAGTGTGTGGGTGGTTGGGAAAAGAATAAAGGAATTGAGGGGATTGGTGGTCATAAGTAAGTCAGCAAGGATATATGCTTGGGAAAAACAAAAGCTATAAACACCAGGAAAAAAGTTTAGATATTTCTTAACATCTTAATGACAGGGGGAGATGTTTAAATATTAATTAACTTAGAACGTAAACACAGACATTGGTTTACACAGATCCAGAATACTGAGTGAGCACTCAGCTGGCAAGTATTGCTGTTGAGTTAACCTCTCCTACTACAAATCATCATTTTCACAGAGCTCTCATCTGGTTAGCATTATTGCCGTAATCTGAGAGGGCCCTGTGCCATCCTTCTCCAAAAAAAAGATTTATTTTACCATTTTGCACTTTAATTGCTATATCTGTTATTTTCTTTTTTTGCACTTTAAATTGTTTTCAAGTACTCTGATAATATCCTGTTTGATTTCTGAAAACTGCACTTTTGAGAAGCTTTACTGACAGTGTTACTGTGTAATTTGCTACTTTGTATTTTTCTTGATACTTAATTATTGTATTCCTGCAATTATGTCCCTGCTAAAGGGCCCCAATAAAGCGCACTTATTAGTCTGCATCAACAAAATTTGTAAACCCAGTTCACTAACCCTTTAGACAAGCAAACACACTTCCCAGGACTCTCATCATTAGGGACTTCTTCATAAGATATATTGATGCCCCTCTAACCAGACCGAACAAGGAGAAGATAAATGTTAGTTGCTTTTCTGGAGCTAAAACCCACCAAATCATGCACACAGTCAAGTCATTACACCACAGTAGACTATGTAGGTGTACATGATCTGAAATGTATCTCCCTGGACTATATAAAGAGAGACATTGTGGAGCTTTCAGACTACGTGTCTTAGGCTGGTATACGCCTAGCATTAAGCAGCATATTAATATCACCAAGGATGATACCACAATTTGCACAAAAATAATTGATTTCAACAATTTTTTGTCTTTCTAAGAGATCCAATATTTGTCAGCTTGTGGGGGCCCTGTTAAGAGGCTGCATTGCTTTGCCAGGGATGGTCTGCATCTTTCCTCTAGGCTTTTGAATACTGGCTGAAAGTTTATCCATTCCCCATACAGCCTTTTTTAGGCAATGTCAAAATGACAAACCTACCAACATATTAAAATCAGCTCAACTGAACCTTGAGATGTTGCTCCTCAATACCAGGAGTGTAAATAAAAAAATACACTCCCTCCAAGCCCTTTTCACCCTTGAGAATATAGACAATGGTGCAGTTACTGAGACGTGGTTAAAAGAGGCAGAGGGTACCCCAGCAGTGCAAGGTTTCAGTGCCTTCCAGACGTTTAGACAAGTAGCTGCACAGATAATGGCTAAAGGTGGAGGTGTCTTAGTACACATAAATAGCAAGCATACCTCTAGGCTGGTTAAACAGGATGATGTGCTGGACTTTCTCCATTTGCAGATCACCATAGACAAAATCACCTACAAAGTCCTAGCCAGTTATAGGTCACTCTCCATGTCCCAAGAAGCTCACAATGCATATTTGGGCCTACTAGACACACTTACCATACAACCTAATACCCTACTCAAGGGAGACTTTAATTATCCCTGCATAGACTGGGAATCCTATATGACCTTAAATGTACAGGCACAGAAATTCATGTACTTGTAAATACAAACACTCTTGACCAAATAGTAAATACTCCCACTAGAGCATCCAACATACTGGACCTTGTGCTGACAAATACCCCCCCCCCCAGTGTCTCATCCTCCTTGATAAGGTCCAACCATAAAGCTGTCTCCTTTGAAATCAAAAACAACTTCATAATCCCATTAAAACCAGTAACAGCTGGGAACTATTCCATGGCAAATTACCTTTTATTAAGTGATGGCTTCTCAAAATTCCATGCCCCTCCAAACCCCAAGAACACAGCAGCCTATGTCAAATTGCTCTCAGAAACTGTGCACAACCATATCAATGATTACATAGAGGCTGCTAAACCTCCTAGAATAAACCCAAAACTAGCACCAGAAGCAAACCACCCTGGTGGCATCCTAAATTAAATATGATATACAACAAAAGAAAAAAATATGGCAAATAGTCAGGAAGGGTAATTCCCATGAAGATAAAAACTCTGTCATCAAGCTAAATAGGCCACTTAGAGAGCTAATTAGGACAAGCAAAGCCAACTTTGAGATTAACATAGCCTCCAAGGTGATGGATAACTACAACGCCTTCTTCAAATATGTCAGAAATCTCAAGGGCAGTACACAGCAATATGCTGAACTGTCAATTAGTGGTGCAACATTCATCAAGCCTGGCAATATATCAAACCTGTTAGACTATCACCCACAACCATCCCCCAAGAAATGCCCTCAAATATAACCCCTCCTAGACATGCAACCAAAACATGACCCACAAATTTGATTTATATAGGGAGTGATTTGCTAACTGCCTCTGTCCATCAGAAACATAGACACTAGATGAGGGGTGAATTTTTGATTACCCCTCTATTGCACCAAGTTATGCTTAAATAGGTTTAGAAGGGAACTCTGATTCCCATGAATGGGGAGCCTGTTCTAGAAAATGGGAATTCCTCTAAGAAACATATCTGTCTCTCTAACATGTTCTGTTTATGTCATAAGCAAAATGTTGATCTTTTGATCTAGTAGTTGTGATGCTGTTTGCTTTGTGGATGTGTAAAATGGTCATCAAAACAGCTTGCAGGTTTGCCTTGCACACCAGGCAAAGATCTCCTCTCAGAAGTCTATATGATACTGTGTATATAGACTCTGCTTTGAGGTGACCAGCATAAGGCATTGTGTTTTCCTCTCTGTATTACTTTTATAAGGAGACTTTGTGGACATTCCAGTTCCTGCATGTGTCTTGTCTGGTACATATCAAAGGGGGCATTATGATGGGTCTAATGAAGGTCAATAGTGTGGTAAGGTAACTTATTTGGACCTACAACCCATGCCCCTACTTATAAGTTGAGCAACAGAGAAGAATTTTCTCACTATCTTGGACACATGTTGGTCAAAATCTAGATTACTAACTATGTGGATTACCAGATCCCTAACTAGTGAATCAACTTTTAGAGGTATTTTATTGATGATGTTGTTACCTGAAGCGGATGACTTCCCAAAAGGTACTACAGTGGATTTTTTGGTATTGCGTTTTAAGCCATGATTCTGGCACCAAGCATTTGTCTGTGTTGGACCTTCCTGGAGGGTGTTCTCATCTTGGGGGAATCAATAACTACTCCCAGTTTATAATCATCTACAAACCTGGTCAGTGAGATGCCTTTGACATTGGATTTGATCTCCAAAAAGTAGATGCCAAAGAGGAGAGGGCCCAACACAAAACCCTGAGGGACTCCATTAGTGACTGGTCTCCTTGTAGAACTGGTCTCACTATCCTCGCTACTGCACAGATGTTTAAATTCTCAAATGTCAGAAAGGCTTAGAGAGAGAGTAGTTTTTTTTTTTTTTTTTGTTAGGTTGTTTACATTAAACAGTAACAGCTTCAGGTTCAGTTGAGTTGATTTTGCAATGTCAGTAGGTCTGTCAATTTGGCATTGCTTAAAAAAGTCACCATGGCACTTGATAAAGTTTTCATCAGTATTCAAAAGCCTAGGGGGACAGATGCAGGCCATTTTTTATAAAGCACGTGGCCCATTAACCATGTTCTCCCAAGTTGACAAACATTGGATCCCCTTAGAATGACACTAAAAAGCAGCTAATTGTTAAAATCAATCATTTTTTGCACATATTGTGGCATCATACTCTGTGATGGTAATGTGCTGCTAAATGCTAAGCTCAAACCAAACTGAGACACATAGTCTGAGAGCTCCATAATGTTGCTCTTCATACAGTCCAGGGAGGTTAATCTCAGGCCCTTTCTACCTACATGGACTATGATGGAATCATACTGTTACATGTGGTCTAATGATTTGACTGCATGCATGACTTGGCAGATGATGGCTCCAGATAAGCAGCTAACCATTATCTTCTTCTGCTTGTTCAGCTTGGTTAGAGGGTCATCAGTATATCTTACAATGGAGTCCCATATGATGTGAGTGCTGGGAATTGTGTCTGCTTGCCTTAGGGGCTTAGTATTTGGGACTCTGTTGAGATTGACTGTATCTGTGGTGTTAGGTGGTGTTTTTTCTGAGTGACTTTGGCTTTCCTGTGCCATACCTTTGCCAACAGGTGGTCTTGATGATCTTTGTTGTTTAGGAGGATTGCTTTTAAGTGCCTAATCATACATTAGTCTATGTGTGTACTGTGTGTTATGTGAGGTGGGTGTTATGCATGTCATTTCAAAAACCTGATGTCTGCTTGTATGTGAGAGTTTAGCCTCAAGTGTCATTATGTAGGTACACCTTTCACACACTGTCTATTTCTTTAATAATTAAGAGGTTATGGTAAAAATAAGGCAATTACTACATTGTCTCAAAATGTCCATATCGACTAAGATGGCTACAGATAAGTTAGGAAATGACATATCCATTCTATCCAGTCTTTTGACTGGTGAGCTACAAGGGGTGGTGTAATGGGGTTGGAAGGCTATTAAGGGTGCTTTGTTGGTGCAGACTAATAAGGGTGCTTTCTTAGGGCAAATTTTGCTAAACAGTAGTAAATTCTACGAACCTTTAATGTTTGCAAAATACTGAAATCTACTAGATCTATAGGTATTTCCACTTAATGCCTGACTAGCTGCTCTAAGTCTGTCAGCACCACATAACATATTTGATCTATGTTTACTGTTTTAACAGGTGTGGCTTCCTCTCTGCTTAGAAAAGGGTTTAGGCAGTATTTCCTGTTCTTCAATTTGAAAATTAGGTACCCTGTTTTCAAAGTCATATATTTTGGTGTTGTGGGGGGGGATCAAATAAAGTAATGCATTCCCTTGAACTACAGTAGTATTTCAAGTAGCGGTAAACTTTGGATATTCCACATTTGCAGATTTGGGAGGCCAGCCTCACCTTTTTAACAGCTCCGTGGCATTTCCACTGAAAGCAACATCTGCAGTTTTACTTATTCAGCTTTTTTATGAAAAACAATTATATTTGCCACAACTAAATCTAGCTTTCTCTTTGTTTTAATGAAAGACAGTTGCAGGCTTCATAGAGCCTGTCATAATACTCCTGCTTTAGTATACCAGTTCTTCACAGGCTGCAGTTTCCAAGATTTGAGGTATTCATCTCAGCACTTGATGGCTTTCTTCTCACAGGTGAAGGGGAAAAAAGGGTAATAGCAGGAACTGAGTCATTCCAGACTTTGTGGTAGGAACTTGTCATTATCCTTCGAGTAGGACTCCAAAAAAAATACATCCCAAGGTCTGGTGTTAGACATTGTATCACAGTGATTCAGCCTTTTCTGCAACAAGTTCACTGCCTTTTCACATAAGCTAAGCAGGATTAGCAGGAACAGATAGTCCAAGTGGGGAAGGCACACTACTCTTATGGTTGCTTAATGTTGCACTTTCACTAGGTCAGTGCACATTTATTAAAATGTAAGTAACAAACTCACCATTGTGTCAGGGCTATAAATATTGGAGGATCTTCAATACAACAGACTATGTTGAATAAATTCTGTTGGGCAACAGTCTGGCAGCAGGAGAGTTTGGGCATTATTGACCTTAAGCTATGTGCTTATGTAGCAGATTTACCGGGCTTGGGGGATTGTTTTTTTTTTTTTTTTTTTTTTTTTTGTGGGGATTGTTTGTCACTAGCTGTTGGCTAGAATATTGGCTGGACAGCAATATACAGACAGGATATTATGTTTCAAGAGGGAATATGACCATCCAGTTGCTCTAAAGGTGCTAGAGATAGAATCAAACATGGGACTGATTTTTAAAATCAAAGAACAAGAAAGTGGTTACCACACTCAGAAGATGAACCTCTAAGACAGAAATAATCTGAAAATGCTTAGGCAGTTTGTTTTGCAGAGTATTAGAGCAAATTTAGCATTCTGTAGCAAATATACGCAAGATTAAACATATTAAATTGTTGATAGTCTTTCCTCTTTAGAGCTATAATCTTCATGCTGTGCCTGGAGACTTATTTTCTACCTTACAAAAGTTAGACAACAGCCATCCTTCGGCTTGCTGCTGAAATGTATGGAATAAAGTTAGCAATAAGAGGATTTAGTATGGACTGTCAGATGGCCTTAAGCTCTACTTTCCAAGCTCATGGTATCACAATTAATATCAATCCTTGGCTGGTATCCAGCATGACTATGGGTTAGGCTAGATTGCAATCAATACAGCAGGACCAGGGTTCACTAGTAAATCAGGATCTGCTTCCAGTCCTACTACATGGGCTTAATGAAAGTACTGTTGATCAATGATTTTATGCCATGTTAATTGTTTACTGTACTTCAGGGTATTTAGGGTAAGTGAGTGGTTAAGTAGTCAAGGTAAGTGGCATTTTTAAGCCTAGAAATGTAGTTACCCAGGTGTTACACTAATTGATAATCTGTCTTTTTCTTTCTATACAGAGATTAAATGTGCAGAGGAACAGAATAGATTTGGGTGTACAGTTAGGCTTGTATACTGTAGAAACTGTAAAGGATGACTTTTGTTTCACCAGATTTAGGAGACGGCGATTGCATGTCACAACCAAGTAGATAAAGTGCCAGCAGAAAGTCTAAGGGAGTACAGTGGATATATACAAATAAAAATGTGAGGTGTGATAAAACGTTTGCATTCTGACAGCCTTAGAAGATGAGCACTATACTTTGTTAGGTACTGTAGATTAAAGGGGACTTAAATTATAAGGGCTATAGTCCTGCTTGAATGTCCAGGATTATGTTAGACAATGACCTGATCATAAGAGACAGAGACATTGGATCAGCACTGATAGCATTCATAGTGGAAAGTAAAAAAAAAAATCAGTTTAACAGTTTTAGCTGACTGAAACTCATCACCTGAACATATTAGAATGGATAGAAAAATTATTTTTTTAAGCACAACTAGAAATGTACGTGGGGGAACAATAACACTGTTGTAGTCTGGAGGAATGAGCCTATGAAGGTCAAAACATAGAGGTCATAGCATTCTTTATCAGTATTTCACTAGTTTCTGGCTAGCAAGGTCATTCATTCCCTGACTGCACTGCAATCTTGAAGAAGACAATGAAAGTGAGTTTTAGCTTTGTTTTCTACCTTTGCTCTCTTCTCTGACTTTGTGCAACTTCAGGCTAACTATATTTAAAGATCAGAAGTATGGGCTTGCCCACATCTCAAGGGGTGAAAAATTGTTTATGTGTGTTTCATGACCTTGGGGACTGTTGCTGTTTTGAGACTATGACCGCCAAAAAATTTAAACTTTTTGCTTTAGATTAGTCATGTGTCAACTAAGTAACACACAATTAATCATAGTAAACCCACACATAGGATAGAGGTGATCTAAATATGGTTAGGTCTGGCTATAAAATCTCATAGAAAATTTTATTATAGCATCTTATCACAAACTGTCATATTATGTTGATTATATAATATTATATTTGATAAGATTATGTTATGTCCATTGTCAAAAGAATGTCTATGTGAATATTGTTCTGACATCTGCTTATGTTTTAAAAATATTCATATTATTTATTTAAAACATGCATCTTTATTTATAAGAAAAAATACATTTTATTTGCCAAATTACAGAAAGAAATTTGTAATATGGCTGGAAAAATTACTCCTTTTGTATACAGTTAAATGTTGATTGACTTTTCAAATTACAACACCATCTTTTGTTTTAAAGTTTGTTGATCAACTTTTGAAATGACAGCACCATCTTTAGTTTCAAAGTTGCTCATACTTGTTTGAAATGCAGTTAATAAAAATTACTCCTTTTTAGTCCATTAACAAAAAACAGAAGATAACTGATTGTACACTTACCAATGCAAACATCCTTTAAAAATGTCCATAGCTTATTATTTTGTTTAATTATAAAACTAATAACTTCAGTTTTCTAAAAATGATACAACCATTTTTATAGTTCTCTCACCTGTGACAACTTAATTTCCTACCACAGATCACACAGGGAAATTCAGGGTTGTTGAGTAATCCAAATGTTATTGTAGAAACACACAATTACACAAAAATCATGTGTAATTGTGTATTGTATTTCTAAAATAAAATTTGGATTGCTGAACAGTTTTGAAATTTCCTGTGAGAGCAGTGGTGGGTTAGCTAAGCTGTCACAAGTGTGAGTTTTAGTTTGTGTACCATGGCAGCTGAGACTGGGATTGGTGTTATAAATGTTCTTATTTCTCTTTCATAAATCTCCTGTACCTAAAAGGCATGTATGATAAATGAAGGCAGTCATTTTACAAATATTTTTTTGCTGACCAGCACAACATTTGAAGTACTACCACAATGGTTTAAAGTTATATTTTGCTGAAAGAAAATACTGTAAAAATATGAAATATCAATATTGAAGTAAAATCCTCAAGATTCAGCAAACAGCATTGATGATAACAAAATATGTATATTTTATCATCATCGCTGTTTGTTCATGATAACAAAATATGTATATTTTAGATCACATATTTAATGTATAGCAATTTTTGTTATGATTGGCCAGAGCAGTAAATGTGTGTGTGTGTGTGTGTGTGTGTGTGTGTGTGTGTGTGTGTGTGTGTGCGTGTGTGTGCGCGTGCGTTTGTGCATGTGTGCATGTGTGAGTGTGTGTGTGTGTGTGTGTGTGTGTGTGTGTGTGTGTGTGTGTGTGTGTGTGTGTGAGTGTGTGTGTGTGTGTATATGTTGGCCAGAGCAGTGTGTGTGTGCATCTGTCTGCCTGTCTGAGTATAAATTCTCACAGACATATTGGATATATTTGCATATTTTAGGATTTGAAGGTCATTAGAGCATTGAATGAAAAAATGTCATTTTCATTGGTGAGTATAATTATTTTAAGTTTATTGTGACTTAGCAAATCAGAGTCACTTAAAAAAAATATATATATGTATATATATATATATATATATATATATATATATATATATATATATATATATAAAATGTCTTAAGATCTTCAGGCATTTTTTCTCTGGTTTATGAAGATCTCAGTAACATCTGCTGCCTTTCCTAAAAGTTTTACTTTAAACATAATACTTGAATAATAAATATTCTAGCTTTAATATTCTCAAAACAGAGGAATACCAGGCGTACAAAGAATAACAACTACAAGCCACCCAGCTGCACACAAATTGAAGAAAGTCACTGACTTGCAGAAACAAAGGTGGATGACCACTTATAACAATATACTGATCGAATAAAATTTAATGTAATAAGCTGAGCACTTTCATCATTTTTATTATAAGCCATTGGACTTCATCAGAACCAAAGTTTTAATAAAAAAAATCACAGTAAAACAAACACACTCCCTGTGATCAGATGACATGATACAACCAATGAAAGCCAAACAATATTGATTTAAAATAAATACAAATTTAAAATAGCTGTGTGACTAAAACAGTCCTTAACTATTTTTAATTAATCAAATTTAATTTAAACTTAAAGAATAACATGAAAGATTGCAAAAAAACATATGAAATACCAAGAATGTGTAAAATGCCAAACGTCTATCTACTAAAGTATTTCCCTATTCAAATTGTTGACTTGCATCTATTCAAGGTGGCAAAAACATATACTCTGGCTTTATTATTCTGACTAGTTTAAACATGGAATAGGATTCAAAACAATTATGAATTAAATCACATGCTACTGTGATTTATGTATGTAACTATATAGTATGCTTCTTTATGATCATCATATTAAAAGTAAAACTATCTCACAATTTTGCACCCCAATATTTTAAAACACTTACTATAGATGCATTATTATTTAATCATTGGGACATTGTAGCATTAAGTCTGAGATGCCATATTAATTCCTTATATTGAATATGATTTTCCCATGTACCTCCCCTAGAATCCACTGCTATATATAAAGTGATATAAAAAATAAAAACAAGAACAATGCCTTGTTTAAACATTCATGTATTTGTTCTGATTTTAAAAGGTTTTATTTCACCATTCTTGAAATAGTTGAAGCAGATTATTAGGGGAAGTGCATGGGAAAATCATACCGAATAGAAGAAATTACCATAGTGACTGTTGCTTGTCTGGTCAGGATAAAACAGACAAACATTCGTGGGTTCAGTTCAAGCAGCTTTATTACACACAAACACATCAGAAATGAGGCTTTATAACTTAAACTTAAATAAACTTATAAACAGACCACACTCATGCATGTTAACACTCTGGCTGTTCTCTCAAAATGGCACTGCTGCCTGCATGTGCTCACTGTTTATATGCACATGCCTACATCTGGAAAGGGTTCTTAAAGGTACATACACATGCTCTGATCTACATCATCCCTCTTTGAGAAATGATCCATATATGAAATGACAGTATTCAATGACATGCAATTTACAGAAATTATCTTTGGACATGCAATTATACAGAACTAATTATTTGACATGCAATCATAGAAAATCAGACACATATAAAACAATTATATCCAGGTTGCTGTGTATTTTACACTAGGTCTAGAAATATGACCTGGCCATGTAACATAAAAGTCAGAATTGGATCTAGCAATGGGGACTGTTTTCAAAGAATGTTCAACTTTGGGGACATCTGGAACATCATCAGGAATGGGAATGGATACTGAAATGTTCTTTGGTATGAACATTGTCAGGGTTGCTCAGACATCTAGAGTCTGTATCACAGGTACAATGTTGTGATATCATTTCTGATACAGGAAGAAGATGTCTGTGGTTTCTCCTGTATTCTATACCCTCAGATTCCACTAAGTAGGGTCTTGGCTTGGTACATATACCTCTCACTTGACAATTTCAATCAAAGCCTTTCGCCATTTGCATCCTCACTGTCTCTCCTTCTTTTAACAGACAAAGAAATATACTCATTTTATCATAGCTGGACTTCTGAGAAGAATACTTCTTAAAATGTTGGGCTTTGATTGCTCTGCTGTTTTAAGTATTAGGCTCCAACAAACTAGAACTGATAGGCATGGTTTTTCTGGTTTGCCTAGATAGAAGTCTCTGAGCAGGCAAGCCTAGTAGGTTGTCACTGGGTATATTTCTGAGATTAAGTAAACTTAAGGAGATATCGGTATTGTCATGCTTTGACCTCTCTAGTAATTGCTTTGCACTCTGTACTGCATGTTCAGCAAGGCCGTTTAACTGAGGATATTCAGGACTGCTAGCAACATGGATGAAGTCCCACTCTTTAGGAAATCTCTGAAACAATTGACTGGTAAACTGAGGACCATTGTCAGAAATCACTTTGTGTGGACTACCATGGACTGAGAAATGATGTTTCATCTTAGTAATAACAGCACTGGACATTAGGTTAGGTAGCAAATTGATCTCAAACCAAATCGAATAAATGTCTACTAACACTAAGCAATATTGTCTATTCCACTCAAATATGTCATTTGCTACTGCTGACCAAGGTAGTTCAAGAATTTGGTTTAGCTTAAGTAGCTCTTTTTGCAAATGTGGATTAGTACTGTTGTGCACTGAAGAACAAGAAAGCACTTTATCAATATCTTTTGCTAGAGAAGGCCAAAATACTAGCCCTCTCACCCTTCATTTGGTAGAATCGGAACCTGGGTGGCCACAATATAAAATCTGAATGTATTCACGTTGTAAAGAAGTAGGAACAAAAACTTTTGGACCTTTGAAAATGATACCATCTTCCATCAGCATCTCATCTCTGTATGGAAAGTAAAGTTGCACTTCTGGCAGTACACATGATTGCTTTGATGGCCATCCTATTTTGATGAAGTGTTTGAACTTTTGCAAAATTGGATCAGTCTTTGTATGATCTCTTAGCTCATCAAGTCTTGTTGTAGAAAAATCACGCACTTCCATGACATCAAAATCAAAATTTTCTGCATCAAGCTGTTCCAAGATATTTCTGGGTGATCTGGATAAGGTATCAGCTAGATAAAGAAGTTTACCTTTCATACAGACCATTTTGAAGTTGTACTTTTGAAATTTGAGGATCATTCTTTATAGCAGGAGCAGAATGCATAGCCTTCTTTAAAACAGTGACTTGAGGTTCTGTCTGGATAGTTTGGCCATAAATATAATGACAGATCTTCGAAAATGTGAACACAATTGCCAAAAGTTTCTTCTCAGTTTGAGCATACTGCATCTCAGTTTGGGTAAGAGCTCTAGGTGCATAGGCAACAGGTCTGCCCTCTTGAAGAATAACTGCACCAAGACTGAAGCTTTGAAGCATCACAGAAAATAACTACTGGTTTGTGGACATCATAGTATCTTAATGTTGGTGGGTTAGCAATTTGCTGCTTGAGGTTATCAAATGCTCTCTGTTGTTCTAACCATGACCATGCAATCTTTCAGCATGTCAGCTCTCTCAAAGGTGCTGATAACTCACTAAAGTCAGGGATAAATTTGCCCAAATAGTTAAATATACCAAACGCTGTAAGGCTTGGACATTGTCTGGTGCTGAAATCTCAAGAATAGCTGCTTGCTTGGAAGACTCTGGTCGGAAACCTGTACTAGTAAATAAATGACCTACATAAGTAACTTCTGTTAGTCTGAATTTGCACTTCAGAGGACTGAGAACCAAAGGCAAAAACGGATAACTTATTACTGCACTTTATTGTACAAAAATAAAAACCAGTAGTTAAGTGCTTTCATCCCAAATGGGACTTTCTCAGAACTGTTAATTCAATCAATCAGCCAGTTTAAAATACTCATTTAAAATCACATGACTATCAGTTACGTAATTTAAAGTAATATGTACTTAACACTAAAACCATATATAAAATATAAATATTACAAATAATCATTAATTATAAAATGGTTAAAAACAGACTATTATATGTGTGCTATTATATAAGTGAGTATCTCAAAGTATGCAGAGAGAGACAGCAGCTAGGAGATACAGGGTTTCTGCAATTTAGGAAGGATAATTGGATATTTGGCTAAACATGATATGAAGATAGAACTTAATATTGCACAGTGGTATTTCTCTTAATGGATGACTTTAGGTAGCAGGGGATTTTGATTAGGGGCATAGAATTTCATTTCTGAATTTAATTTTAATAATGAACAGATCAGACATGTAGCAAATTTAGTGTTTAATAAATATTATTGTTGTGCAGGAAAATTCTCTAAATGATGTAATGATGTGCTAGAGGAAAAATTACTATAAATGTAAATAAGTAGGACACATTTGTTTCAGCTCTATAAACAATAACAAGGAAATTATAAAAAAAAGAAAAATTTGCATTAGAAGTGCTGCTTCAGCAGTATGTTTAAGGAAAGTAGTACTGCTGAATCAGAAACTTTTTAATCAAAAGTTGTTTTCAAAGACCTAAGCCTGAAGGAATAAAAAAAATGACAACATTTCTGATTTATTGTCATAAGACAGAGAGCAGAGTTGTATAATGACTTAACAACTGACAAAGAAAAGATGGTGTCTAGTGTTGAATGTCTAATGGGCATAACATAATTAAAATAAAATAAAAAATCAGTAAAAGAAAAGAAAAAGAAATGATAGATAACTGATTAAGTATTAAGTGCAATAGCAAAATACATATGCTTTTGAATGTTTTTTTTTAAACTAAAAGCTGAAAGTTTTTGTTTCCATGATATTCACCTGTTGTTTAAGGTGAATCAAGACAGAATGCCTTAAGTATGTGGAGAGAGAGGTGTTTGGGGAGCTTCCATACCCTTAACAAAGTGTAAACTAGACAAGGTTTTCAATTTGTGGAATAACCTTCCACAGTCTAAAGTTTGTCCATCACTATTCTGCATATGGAATCTCACAGCTGATGTGATTTATATTTATGCACAAGTAGTAATTTAAAAGTTTTCTGGTTTTCATTTTTCTTAGCAGTTGTATGACCTGGGAGCTGTAATATATAAGTAACATAGTGAATCCACCCCACATAGGAATGTGCAGGTGTTTTTTTTTTTTTTTTTTTTTTTTACTAGAATTAATTTCATCCAGTCACAGCTTTAGCAAATGTTTTCTTGACAAGACATAGCAGGATGGTTTTGAGGAATTAAGTGGCACTGCTTTGTTGTGGAGGCTAAACAATGAATTGCAACATTAAATCCTACTATACTGGATGAAGGAAGAACTCTGATATGTGATTGATGCATAAACAAAAGGTAAGTGAAGGCACGCAACCTGTATGTTTCTTTACAGAGAGAGGTTAGCAAAGGCTGTTAAGCTTTTTTATATTTTTTAATTTAATTGGAAGAAGAACAAACAGGATGTAAGTTGACTGAGGTTTAATATACAGCACTCTGGACTTTATAAGATGAGTGATGACTATATGTATATAATGATGAAAATTAATCGTGGCAAATGAACTGGAGGATGAAGAATGAAGTGAGACACCACTTCCACGAAACACATTTTTTTCTGATCACATATTTTTTCTTTACTGGTTGTATAGATCACTCCTGACTCCACATCCCAAGTGCCATGTTCTTCTTAGCACTTCTTGTATTTCTAATGATATCCAAGTATTATCCTTCACTGGGAGGGTCCTCTTTATGGAACAGCCCACAGGATAAGTAAAGATATGGATCACCTCCACATTTGGAATGTCGGGGTCATTGGTCTACACCTGGCTGAGGGATTTTGTATGCCTTAATTCTTTTTCTTTGAGAGTCAAAACATGCTTTCCTGGACAAGTTATTGAGTCCCCAAATCTAAAGTAATGCCACTCGCATTCCAGCCTTCCCCCGTGCCTGCTTGAATCAGAGCATATCTGGTCTCCAGTGATGAATCAGACTTCCATCTGAACTCACAGATCATGCTTCATTAATTATTTTCCCAAATGAGAAACATGCATGCATTTATTTTTCATTCCTCCCTGTCCCAGTCATCTCTTCTAACAGTCTATCTTTTGATGAATCACATGTAATTTGGCTACAGCCAAGTCCTCATCAATGTGTGTGATATAATCAATGTGTGTGACACAGCCAACATGATCATGAAGCTTTAGTGCTGATGTTTGGGAAGGCCAGAATGAAAGAGGTAAAATATAAATGTTTTTTGAAACTATGGATAGTGCTATGATTATTTATATATTTATTTATTTTACATTTGTTGACCGGGCTAGTCTAACTGGATATATGTCCATTTTCAGTAGAGGCCCGGTGAGAAAAGCTCCAAACACCACAGTTACAACATGGTTAAAGATTACATTAAATAGCTAACAAAGAGTAAGTAACAAGGTAGTATATTACAATAAAATAGTAAATAGCAGTTATATCTAATACATTGTATTGATCATAAAATGACAAAAAACAGAGAATAGGCTATGAATCTTCAGAGGGGTAAAATTCTTAAATGTTACAGTAGTTTTACTGTTCACTTTTAATTTCTGCTAAACAATATTGTCTAGATTTGAGTAGAAACTGGAAAGTGGTAGAAACAGAGGTGAAATTCTAGTCAGGGTTACTACAAGGGCATAGCCAGTGTGTTCTAAGGAATAATTTGAGTTTTTGTTTGAAGAGGGGTAGAGAAGGAAGTAATGTAAGTTCACTAGGTAGAAGGTTCCAGTTTTTGCCAACTGTGTTAGAGAAGAGAGAGTCACCTGCCATGTTGTTGGACTTATTTATGCTAATAGTTTATTATTGAGATTTTTATATGGGATTATAAGGTTTTTGCCAACTGTGTTAGAGAAGAGAGAGAGTCACCTGCCATGTTGTTGGACTTATTTATGCTAATAGTTTAGTATTGAGATTTTTATATGGGATTATAAGGTTGGAGAGTATTACAGTTTTGTTAGGGTCATTGTGGACTTTATGGGCTATGGTAAGTTGGTTAAATTGAAGCTGATTCTGTAGTTCAAGCCAACCAAGTTGTTTTATATTGTTGCAGTGATGGGTTCTGAAGGGGTTACCAGTGACAAATCAGGAAATATTCTTATAGGAGCTAGCTCGTTTGAGAATGTTGCTTTTAGTTAGGTTAGTGTAAATTGATGAGGCATAGAGCAGTATAGAGATTAAAAGTGATTGGGCAATAGTGGTTCTAGTTGTAGAGGTAAGGAAGGGTCTAATCCTATATAGGGAGCCCATTCTTCTGTTAACTTTTTTTATAGTGTTGTTAATGTGAATGTCAAAGTTAAGGTTGTTATCTATTGTAATTCCAAGGATTTTAGTGTTGGAGTCAGGAGGAATGAGGATCCCATTATTAGAGATGACTGAGAAGTCTAATGGTGTGGACTTACTGGTAGGAGTAAAAAGTAGGAGTTTTGTTTTTTTGGGATTCAAGAGGAGACAATCCTTTAAGAACCATGTTTCTACTGTGTTAAACACCTTCTGAGTTATAGATTGTAGTTCAGAAGGAGATTTGGCTGTGCAAATAAGTGTGGAATCATTGTATGCAGGTAGCTTGTGGAATAGCTAAATGCAAATCATTTATGAATATAGAGAAAAGTAGAGGGCCTAGAATTGATCCCTGGGGGACACCCAAGATGACAGGCAAGACGGATGATAAGGTATTCTCCCAGAACACTGCGTGCTGCCTTTTGCTGAGGTAGGAAGTGAACCATGGTATTGCTAGTGAGTCAAAGGAAAGAGATTTTAGTATAGTTATAAGCAAAGGGTGGTTGACCATGTCAAAAGCTTTTGAAAGATCAATAAAGAGAGCTGAGGAGACAATGTTATTATTATGGTTTCTGTTGATAGAATCAGTGAAGGAAAGAAGGGCAGTAGTGGTGCTATGGAATGGCCTAAAACCATGCTGAGTATTGGCTAGTAAGTTATGTTGAATTAAGTGGTTCATTAGCTGGTGATGAATGCATCTTTCCATGATTTAACCTAAAGGAGATAGTAAAGCAATAGGCCGGTAGTTGGAGTATTCATCTGAATTACCCCCTATATGTAGAGGTAAAACATGAGAGATTTTCCATATGTCTGGGATGGTTCCTTCCTTAATGATTCTATTTATATAAAGAATTGATATGGGATAGGCTACAGATGTAGCTGCTTTTTGCAAATATTCAGCTGGGATCTGGTCAGCAGAAGGAGTACAAGGCTTCAGTTTTTGGATGATTTTGAAGATAAAAGTAGTCAAGATGGGTTGCAATTTGAAATTGGGAATAGGGCTATTATTGGGGATAGGAATGCTAGTGTTATCAAGGGATAGTTGGCTGGCCAGGGATTGTATGGTCTCAGTAAAGAATGTGTTAAAGGTGTTAGCAATTTCAATTGGGGTCTTGAGATTAGTGTCTGTTGGGCTTGGTGTACTGGAGTGACCAGGGTTAAGGACTCTATTGATACTTGTCCAGAATTTCTGTGGATTATTTTGCTGTGTTTGCTGCATTTTATAGTAGAAGTTTTTTTTTTATCTGAGAGTATTGATTTTTTTGTCAAATATCTCAGTTGTTTAAATACTTGTTGATCTGCTATAAGTTTAGTACATCACCACCTTTTCCAAGTTTTGTTTCTCAGTAGGATTTTTTGCCTGTTTTCTTTAGAAAGCCAAGGAGCTGGTTTTGATCTAATTCTAATGGTATGCTTAGGTGCATGGTGGTCTAGGATAGTTAAGAATTTAGAGTTGAAGTATTTGACACCCTCTTCAAGTGGTAGGGCTTTTAGGGGGAGACCAATTACAAGCAGTAATTTCATTTTGGAATAGCTGTATGTTAAATTTCTTGTTGCTTTGAATTGAGTGAAATATTGTGTGTTGGGCAATATCAATCTTTTCCCTGATTATGTAGGTCAGGGAGTGGTCACTTACATCATCGGGGAAGGTCCCTACCTTATAAGTTTGTTGAAAGTTGTTTATAAGAATCCAGTCTAAGGTAGTCTCTTTTTTATTTGGTTTGTTAATTCTAGTAGGGGAGGTGATGGTTTGAGAGAAACCATGAAGGTTAATATGGGAAGTGGGATGGTCAGTATTGATACTTTTCCAATCAATATTAAAGTCACCTAAGATTATGGTTTCTTGAGGGGAAGGATGATGTGACCCAGCAAAGTATATTTTCTAGTGTAGTGATGTTGTTCCCAGGAGGTAAATAAATACAGATAATATTTATGGATTTGTTAGAATTGATCTGTATTTTAGAGATGAGTATTTCAGCATTATTTTCCAAAGGAGGGTTGCAGGGTAAAAAGGTGACTACTAGGCCTTCTTTGAAAAGGATTGCTACTCCCCCACCCTTTCTTTTGTTGCAATCACACCTCAGTATATTATAGCCTGGAGGTGTGATTTCATTATCATGGGTTCCAGGTTTTAACCATGTTTCTGTTAAGCAAAGGATGTCAAAGGAGTATACATCCAGGAGAGCATGGAGGTGGGCCACTTTATTATTTAAGCTATTATTTAACTTAGGAATGATGGATGTAGCAGTGAGGGACCATAAATAAGAATATGAAGTGAGAGTATCTTATTCAAAGGAATAAACTAAAAAGAAATGAAGAAAAAGCATATGAATAGCTGAAAGACAAAGTAGATAATTTATAGAAAAGAACTCTGTCTTCAGGATGAAGTGCCTTAGTGATAAGAAAATGAATAGTCATTAGTAAATTAAAGGCACACTATGGACTGGAATATGTAGAAATCCTTTAATAGTAAAACCAGGTCAAAACAGTAAGCGCTTTCACGTTGCACAGAACGCTTCTTCAGACTTAATGAATTTTCAAACCAAACTTGACATTTAAATAGCTGTTAATAAATCAAACTGACCAATGACAAAGCATGTGAAAAAATAGGTAGAACAAAGCCTTAACAAAATAAAAGGTTCCTAGTGGTGCTGATATCTAACATTTATCACAGATACCCCTATACATATTCTATGGTATAAATACATCACATTAAAAGCAATGTGTGTATATTTAACAAAAAAGCAATTAATATGTATAAAAACTACAATACATACATATCATCCATCTAAAACCAATAAAAAGAACACTAAAAGACAATATAAAATACTAAAATTATTATAAAAACGTCATATGTACATGGGTATGTATACTCAAAGCAAACACCTTAATCATTTTCATGTGTATGTGCACCCTTATAGAGCTGATAAAAAACCAGCTAAATGTATATATGTCAAAAAACAACTATCCTAGAAAACTACCTAAAGAAGTGCACTACATAAAATAGAATAAAATTCATTTCTAGGGACATGCTCCTAACCATAAAGAATATATATATATATATATATATATATATATATATATATATATATATATATATATACATATACAGACACACACACACACACACACACATATATATATATATATATATATATATATATATATATATATATATGTGTGTATCCATATTGAACTATATCCTTTGGAAAACATTATATACAAACAAAAGACATAAAACATTTAATATATATTTCAACACTGAAATATATATAAATGTGTATCTACCTAAAAATACAATAGTCAAGATACAAAAGCAGTAAATGGTAATATAGCAATGTGTTAGAGCTGCTAGCAAAACAGTGCTACTAAAACAATACTGCAGTAACCTCTTTCAATCATATCTAACCATGTACATTTACCCAAAAATAGGGGACATATTCACTTTATATGTGAGCAGAAAAGCTTTATATATGCAGATGAAGAAACCATACATGATAGACTAGATATGTGTAAACCAACTATCACACCAAGACTTACTCAAGACCTCATTAAATCTAGGAATTTAGTACATCTAGCTCAATGTTCTAAATGTACCTCTTTCTATATAGGGAAGACTAACAGGACTCTAAGGGAGAGAGTCAGAGAGCACCTGCACGCTATACGCAGATAAGATGAGCGTAATGCCCTAGCGAGATACACTATAAGCCATGATTTGTCTCATAGGTTTAGCTTCCTAGCCATAGAACTTATTAGCACTACTGTTAGGCTAGGAAACATTAAGAACTATTCAGAAAAGGAAGAGAACAGATGGATGCTGAGATATCAGGCAGACAAGGGGCATGGCCTGAATGAGAAAGTGAGTCTGAAACCCTTCTTGAAAGATAGGCCATTTAATCGCTAGATTTTTTTCTACATATCATAGTCAGGGGTAGGTTCTGTACTTTTAGATGAAAAGGGATTTAATGAGGTCTTGAGTAAGTCTTGGTGTGATAGTTGGTTAACACATATCTAGTCTATCATGTATGGTTTCTTCATCTGCATATATAAAGCTTTTATGCTCACATATAAAGTGAATATGTCCCCTATATTTGGGTAAATGTACATGGTTAGATATGGTTGAAAGAGGTTGCTGCAGTATTGTTTTTGTAGCACTGTTTTGCTAGCAGCTCTAACACATTGCTATATTACCATTTACTGCTTTTGTATCTTGACTATTGCATTTTTAGGTAGATACACATTTATATATTTCAGTGTTGAAGCATATAGTAAATGTTTTGTGTCTTTTGTTTGTATATAATGTTTTCCAAAGGATATCTTTCAATATGGATATATATGTATATATATATATATATATATATATATATATATATATATATATATATATATATTATTTTTGGTTAGGAGCATGTCCCTAGAAGTGAATGTTATTCTATGTTATGTAGTGCACTTTTTTAGGTAGTTTTCTAGAATAGTTGTTTCTTGACATATATACATTTAGTAAGTTGTTTGCTTTGAATATTCATACCCATGTGCATATGAAGTTTTTATAATAATTTTAGTATTTTATATTGTCTTTCAGTGTTCTTTTTATTGGTTTTAGATGAATAATATTTATATATTGTGGTTTTTATACATATTAATTGTTTTGTGTTAAATATACACACATTGTTTTTAAAGTGATGCATTTATACCATAGAATATGTATAGGGGTATCTGTGATAAATGTTAGATATCAGTGTGACGACTGTGCCCTGGCCCAGCAATCAAGGTGCCTCAATCCTCACCATTAACACCAGGGAGGTCGTCTCCTAGAAGAGGAAAGTATAACTAATACATACAGTAAAGTACAATTTCCCTTAAGTGCACACAGAGATCACAGTCAGTCTGGGGCTGGCTGCTCCCTTGCTCACCAGGTCCCCAGTAAGACTCCCCACTGGCACAGCTATAGGGCCCAGGTCTTAGCCTAACTGGGCAAGCTAGAACCTCCAGCACACTCTCTGTCCAACCAGTGCTTCATGTCCCTGCCCAAGTAGCTGACACAACACTCACACACTTTGTGATAAGCATTTATACAACTTCACAGACACTCCTGGGAAAGGGTGACACAGATTCTCCAGCTGTGCCCCTTTACCCAGACTATATGGTAGTAATTACTGCCACCTCCCAGTTAATAATATTGGCTACTAAAAGGCCCTTAAAAGGGTGTCCAGTTATTACTGTGCAATATTAATATCCAATGGTAATGTGACTATACAGTCTAAGGCTTATTGTAAGGGCTTAGACAGTAAACTCTATAACTGTATAATGTACTCTAAAGCATACTTCATCTCTACACAAACCAGCCACAGGTAGAAGGTTTTAAAATATTTAATAATAAATAATTGAAACACAAGACAAATCTACTACACCACAGAGATATCTAAGAGTTCACAGATTACACAAAAACGTAAAATAATACAGTAGGACAGGTCTGGTTTCAAAGAAAAATACCTAATTAATCTTTACTAGCTTTAACTATTCCTACAAGATATCACAGTGCTAAAAACTTACATGCAAGCATAAGCAGAGTGCTAATAAGTTATATGTCCAGATCATAAATGCTCTAGGTCTCTTGTGAGAAATAGTATTTAAACATTACTAACAAACATGTCTCTAAGGCACTCCCAAAATTACATCATTTTTAACACTTAGGTTTTCCCACTATTCATATTGCATCATCTTAACACCTGGTCTGAGTTCTCAGGCCACAAACTACATTATTTAGCAAACACCTGCACAGAAACTTACAACAATAGAAGACATTTCACATGTATATACTAACAGAAACTAAAGCAATAAAGCACCTTCCATATCTAAATTCTAGTCATAAACTTTAGCCTAAAGCAATGGGCATGAAATCTTCATCCAGCCGCCCTCTGGCTGAATTCTAACATGAAAGGATACAACATGCTTCACTGGGCCAGTAGAGTGCAATGTTGTCACATATTTTGCAGTTCCACATTTCACAGTTTTCCTACATTTAAAAACACAAACCTGTATTTTACATTTATTTATACAGTTGATAGAATTATATATCAATTTCTATTTGACTAGGCTGGCAGCCTTCGCCCATCTCTCCCCAGTCTTCACAATCAGCACCACTAGGAACCTTTTATTTAGGTAGGGCTTTGTTCTACCTATTTTTTCACATGCTTTGCCATTGGTCAGTTTGATTTATTAACAGCTATTTACATGTCAAGTTTGGTTTGAAAATTCAATAAGTCTGAAGAAGTGTTCTGTACAACGCGAAAGTGCTTACTGTTTTGACCTGGTTTTACTATTTAAGGATTTCTACATATCCCAGTCCATGGTGTGCCTTTGGATTTAATACTGAAGGTAGATAATTAGATTTTTTTTAAAAAGTAATAAATCAGCTTATATTTCAGAAAAGGAATACATAAAAATAATTATGTTACAATGAGAGAATGGATGTTATGTCTGTGATATGCAGTACAGAGAAAGAAGCAAGTTCTGACCCTCATATTAACTTATAAGTAAAATAGTAAAGCATGTGGAAAACATGAAAGAAAAAAAGAACTGCGACTTACTGATGAGGTGTGATTATAAATGCAGTACAAGGCTGTTTTAAAGACTTGTAAGGAGGTTTAACTATTAAAAATTAGGGTGGGGTGTGGAAGTAAGTGTATAGACAGCAGGCTAATGATAATGAAAAGAAAAGTGTTTCCGAGGAAGATGAGGTACCTTTTATGCAAATTTAGAGGAATGGCACTTACTTTTATTCTTTGATGTTCGTAGTCAATGATACAAGGAAGGATCAATGTATGAGTAAATATGATGGACTGCAGTGACAATTGTTTGGAGGAAGGGAGAAAAAAAAAGATAATTTAAATGCTACTGACATTGCTGGATACAGATTAAGTAAAATACTGAAAATAAGGTTGGAGGGGATTTTAGAAAAATGTATAGAAACAGAAGTGTATATGGGTTGCTATGATTGTTTGCCATAGGCTCTAGATGACTGTCATTGTTAAAGACACACCCTGAACCCATGTGTGAAATGGAAAAAGGGGTTGTGAATGCATGAATTTGGAGAATACAAGATTAAGGTGCAGTAGAATATCAAAGCCTTGAGTCATTACAGTCTCAAGCAGTAGAGGTTGCAAAACACACAAACATTTTTTTTTTGTTGGCGGCTAAGCCCCCACATGCCCTCAATGTGGGGACAAGCCTCCTTTCCCCAGTTCTCTAAGTATTTCTACTTAAATGTTGCACAACATGGGAGTAGATGGACAAGGTGAAAAAACACAATAACATACACTTTCTACTTTTTTGTAACTCCACAATTAAGTCAATATGTGACCTGGAGAGTTTCAATCTAGAGAAACGTTGACTACAGGAAGCTTGTGACCTTCCTCCACTGACAGTTTGAGGCTTTTTATTTCAGTCTGTAAAAATCAGCACATCTTCTGTGTGTGGTTAGCTAAAGTAAAGGCTATTGATACTTTGTTTACAAATCCCTATGTCACGAGATAGGTGGCCAACTGGCTCACTGACAGAACTGACACAGTGAAAGTAGCCAACTCCAAATCCAACTTCAGACCAGTGACATATGGAGTATCACAGGGCTCAGTCCTGGGTCCTCTTCTATTTGGCATCTACTTCTCAGAAGTCCAGGCTAATACAGCAGGTCTTTGGCTAATGAAGTTAGCAGATGACTGCAGTCTAGGTGCCATAATAGAATCACCTAATGATGTGGACATTCTACAAAGGGGCCTCAGTGAGTCTGATGCTTGGTGTCAAAGTCATGGCGTCAAGCTCAATGCCAAGAAGTGCATTGTCATCCCTCCGAGCCACACAGCCCAGGGACCTAAACCTTGCCACTACAATAAACAGAACATGCTGGAGGGATAGATTCCTGTCCCAGAGACTTCCCATGCTCATGTTAAGCAAATCTGCTCATTAGCCCTCTTTAAGAAAAATCTCGATAATTGGATGGGAAATAGGAAATTCACCCTGGGGATCACTTCTGTGGCTCTGCTAGACAGCGGCACAGGAAAATAACTTTCTTGGGTGGCGAAAGCCAGGGAACATTTTTGGCTAGGCTTATATAGGCCCCAGGGCCGATAGCCTAGTACCTACCTATGAACCTACAACAGAAGTAGTATGAGAGACTAGAGAAGGGGTGAAGGCATTATTGAAAGTTTTGAGAGTGCTGACCATTCTCATTTACTGATAACTTGTAAAGGTTATATTCTGGATAGAGAATATGAAACTTTTTTATTATTAATGTATACATGTGTGCTTAGATAAGTTAAGTCTGGATTTTTAATATGGTTTGATAGCAAAGTAGCCTCCATAGTTCTTTATTTTGGACCCTGAACCTGCCTTGATTATCTACTCACTCTTCTGGTGACTACATTGACTTAATCATTCACCACAATGGAAATAATAGCTCATCTTCTGATTCTTAGGAATGAAAATCAAACGCTATGAGTGTGTTGTCATCTGTGACATACTAAGGATTTTTTTTTTTGCCTCTAATGCTTTACTGCAGAAAGTAGAAAACAAAACTTGCAGTTCACAATGGATACATGAGTGTGTTTGTATTCCATCACTGACTACAATGGTGCACATTACTAAGTAACGATGGACAACATGCTGCTCCACAGAGGAGTACACCATAGCCTCTGTCTCTAAGATAGAGTAGACAACACTGTCTGCTTCATCTCCATACAGCCTCCTCCTCCTCCAGTGAGCAAGCTACAGATAACTGAATTCAGTTTTGTTTAGCTTTGCTAATAAGTAGTAGTATATTAAAAATTAAAGGAATGAGTAAAGGATGGCAATGTGAGCGAGGTAAGGTAATTGAGTGTCCTGGAGTTTTAGGTTACTCTGATTTGCTGTTGCTTGGGAAGGAAGAAAGCTAAGTTAACTGTATTATACAGTTTGTGATATGTTGTCTAAAGAAGGATCACTGTATTACAAAGAAAAAAAAGTAAATGTATGAGTGGATGGAAACGAACCAAGGCAAATATATGTGCTAATGGCCTTAGAAGAAAATAAAAAGGAATGAGTGGAAAAGACTATATACATAGGTAGATGGATGGATACACACACACACACACACACACACACACACACACACATGTATATATATATATATATATATATATATATAAATATATATAAATATATATATATATATATATATATATATATATATATATATGGATCCCTACCACAACACCGACATGCCACAAAGCCGACACCCAAAACACCGACACCAAAAGTCCGACAACACACAATACCGACAACGCACAAAACCGAACACAACACCGACACCCAAAACACCGACACACAAAACGTAAACTACACATTACACACAACTATACATGCACTAACCTTAACCCAAACCCTAACCCTAAAGTCCGACACAACCGCACACTTACCCTACCCGCACCCTAACCCTAACTCACTTAACCCACCCCTAAACCTACAGTCCGTCACTATCGCACACATACCCTACCTGCATCCTAACTCTAACTCACTTAATCCACCATTAAGCATATAGTCCGTCACTATCGCACACTCACCCTACCCGCACCCTAACCCTAACTCAGTTAACCCGCCCCTAAAACTACAGTCCCTCACTATCCCACACTTATCTGTCGGCTCCATAATAGTAAATCCCTCACTCTATCGCACACTTACCGAGTCGCGCTCACACCTTCCCATGTCGGTGTTTCGTCCGTCGGGATCTCACCTTGTCGATCATCTGTGTCGTCGGTCTTCTAATCTCCTTCTTTAGAGTGTCGACCTTCTGGCGTGTCGGTGTACTGAAGGGGACCCATATATGTATATATATATATATATATATATATATATATATGTATATATATATATATATATATATATATATATATATATATATATATATATGGGTCTACTTCACTTACCCGAAAAACTACATTGCTGACATTCACTTCACAGAGACGAATACACTGACAAACCAGAAGACCAACATGTGGTACACTGACATTCTGACCCGAGGTAAGTAACCGATTGAACTTTGCGCCTTACCCCCGTTGTAGTGCAATTTCGGAGTTGGTATATTTAGTTAGGGGGGTGTGGGGGGCAAAGTCCCCCACATCAGTGAGTTTAGTTTTGTTATTTTTTGTTTTGTTTTTTTCAGAACGGCCAAGCGGTTACTTAACTTAGGTCAGAATGTCGGTGTTTCGAATATCAGTCTTCTGGTTTGTCAGTGTATTCGTCTTGGTGAAGTGAATGTTGGCGATGTGGCTTTTCAAGTAAGTGAAGTAGATCCATATAGATATATATATATAGATATATATATATATATATATATATATATATATATATATATATATATATATATATATATATATACACACACACACACACACACACAAAGAGAGAGAGACATATATAAATATGATCTAAAATATATTATGCAAAGAAGAATAGAGAAAAAAAGAAAAGGATAAATATGACACTGCAAGAAGTTTATGACAATGTTGGAACTATGTGAACTGACTAACAGCCGACCCATTATACCCCAGACAGACAAACCCATTCTTACCAATGGTGTCACCCCTGTGAATGGTCATGTCATCACTGGTGCATTAAGGCAGTATAGTGGTAGTGATGCAGTTTCATTTCCTGTGTACAGCAGTGTTTTATCTTGTTCTAATAAAGAATATTTAGAACTTTTCCCTTCAGGCCACAAAGGAAAATCAATTCATCCCAGTTAATTTTCTGTATTTGTTTGGTGCTCTTTTTTTTAATAAGAAAATAAACCCACCTCAAGGGGGGTTTTGTATATAGTATGATGGGAAAGGATTACTAAAAATTATCTAACCATGCTAAGTCAGCCTTCATAATGAAACGGCATTCTGCCTCTGGAAAACTCAGAAGGGTATGGAATAAATCATCTGTTTGCAATATCTAAATCAAAACTCTTCCTTCCTTTGATTACAAGGGAATAGATTTCTCTACTCCAAGCACCTGAGCTAAAACTGTTGCAAAGTATTTAGCATGAAAGCTGTGCCAACTATCCCTCTAGAAAAAAATGTGTAGCAAATGATTCCCAAATATATGAGTCAGAGGAATCTTTCTCCTTTTTTTGCATCGTCACTAAAAAAGTTAAACCCATTATTCAAGTGGGATCTCGGCTATGAGAGAGTTTTTATTGCTGTTTTGTTTTTTCTACAAAATTCATTGTGGCCCGTGTACCAATAGAAATTTCACTGACTTATAGAAGACAACCATCATTTCCCCAGTCCCTAAGAAAAGCCCCCTAGTCTTACAGTTTCTCAATAGCAACAACTATGTTGAAATATTTTTTTCCTAAAAGCAGTATCATATGAATTCCCACGAGGAATAACACAATCACTACTTTGATCGTACTCACCAGCAACATCTATAAGAGTATGAATACCGATGGGCTCAGCAGGGCTGTGCATCCTTACTTTTGAGGCTTTTAATTCTGATTTTGTTTCCCCAGATCATGTGTTTAGGGAATTAACCTTGAGAAAACTTTGTTAAACTGATGCAGATATATTCAGTACTGCTATATTTAAATGAGTTTCAGAGATATTAAAAAAATAAATAAATAAAAATAAAAAAAACTCTCAGGTCTGAGAACAAACATGAGTATTGTCCGTTACAATTTTTGTATTAACATTTCATAGGGAGGGAGACTCAGCTATACCGCCAGTGTAAATCCACCCCACACTGAAGTCTGAAGGTAAGAATAACTTCTACATGGTTTCACATATATTTTCTTGTAACCATGTTGTTCACTTCTTTTTCCTTAATGGATAATTAATCCTATGAAAAAAGATGTGATGGAACTCTTAGATTATGTGGCCCAGGCAGATATGAACCTAGCCCTTAGCAGTATTCTACTGTCGCCCAGAATGATGCCACAGTGCGAGCAGAAAATGATTGATTTCAACAGTTTGCTAAGTTTCTGGTGTCATTCTAAGGGGATCCAGTATCTGTCTGCATGGGATGACATGATTGACAGACCTCTATGCTTTGCCAGAGACGGCCGGCATCTGTCACCCCTGGGATTCCAGGTACTGGCTAAGGCTCTTTCCACACCTATAGTGCCTTTTTTAGGCAGTGTTCCAAAGACCAAAATTCCACCATAACAGCTACAAATAAATGCAATCTGAGGGTCATGCTGCTCAGTGCTAGAAGTCTAAATCTCAAGATGAACTCGCTCGAAGCTCTACTCAAAATGGAGAATGTTGACATCTCTACTGTAATAGAGACCTGGATTAAAGAGGCATATAGCACCCCTGTGCTCCCAGACTACAACTCATTTCATACCTTTTGGCCCCAGAATATGGTCGGAAGCTCCAAAGGTGGTGGTGTCTCCATATTCTTAAAGGATACGCACACCTCTAGACTGGTACCCCAGCATAATGCATCTGAGATGCTTTAAGTACAACTAACACTGGGTAAGAGGATGATACAAGTCATAGTCTGCTACAGAACCTCAAACATGTCCCCAAAATATCACTCCAACTTCCTGAGCAGCCTGGAATCTATCAAGGTCCATCCTAATACTCTCATACTGGGTGACTTCAGCTACCCTTCCATCAACTGGGAAAACTATTCAAATACCAGTGTACAGGCCCAACACTTTCTGGAATTTATCAATTCCAATGCCCTGGACCAGCTCATTCTGACCCCCACTAGAGGAAGCAACATTCTCTACCTGCTTATCACCAACATGGGAGACCATTGCTCCACACCTCTAGTCAATTCCTCCCTGGTTAAATCTGACCACAAACTGGTCACCATGGAAATCTCCATCTTGACTACATGCCCTGCTAAGGTGACCACCCTGAAAAACATCTCTAAAGCCAACTTTGGGCTCTAAAAAACAGAGGTGGCTAACTTCTCAGCACCTATGCCAATGGAAAATAGCTGCATGACTGCAGAATCATACACCAATGCACTGTACGAGCATGTACACAAATGCATGGACCTTGTCATACCAGACAGAACTAAGACACTCTCCTCCAAAAAAAGGAAGCCAATCTGGTGGTCCCCAGCCATCAATAAACTCTACAACAGAAGGAAGAAACTGTTGCAGAAAAAAATGAAGTCACAAAACTGGAAAACCTCCCTTATCAGTCTCAACAAAAAGCTCAGATCCCTTATCAAATCCTCTAAAGACATCTATGAAGGCAGAATTGTGGCTGACACCAAAAACAACCACAAAGTCTTCTATAGCTATATCAAAAACTTCAAAGGCAATACCCAGATTTGTTCTGAACTCTTTGACTTCACCAATCCTATATCCCAATCAAGAGCACTATAGATAATTGTATCTCATTTCACTGATGCATGATTTTTTGATATCCAAAGTTTTTTACTGATGCTTCCTAGTACCTCGGCTTCAAGAAAAATACAATTTCCAAGGATGACATTTTTTTTTGTAAATAAGTATTCTCCTTTTTCACAGGTCCTAAAGGAAGCAGTAAATAGATTTTGGCCAGTCGTTAAGCAAGATAGCGAAGTGGGAGATCCGTTTCCGGAAAGGATTATTTTTTCACATAGTAGATTCTTTAATATCAAGGAAATGTTAAGTCTTAGAACACATAAAGAAGTAAGGGGTAGAATGAGCACTTACCCATGTGGAATGTGCAAAGTTTGTGAAAACGTCAAAAACCTTTTGGGTAGCTTAATAAAAGACAAAAGGCATAAGTCACAGGATTATTTTGACTGCAGTACATGTGGGGTTGTGTACACCTTAGGATGTGATTGTGAGCCTTGCATGTGGTACATTGGTCAAACAAAAAGGATGGTAACAAAGAGAATAATGGAGCATATTGGTGGTATTAGGAATGGTAGACTGGAGAGCTCTGTTGCTCAGCATTTTCAGAAGTTTCATGGGGGGTTCATCCCAGTTTGATTTTTAGTGTATTGACAAAACCATATGCTATACAAGGCATTGATATTGTGAGAGCATTACTAAGGATGCAGGAGCAGCCTTAGGTCAACTGGTGCCCTAGGCAAAAGAGCTCCACGGCGCCCCCAACACACCACCTGGTGCCCCCATCCTGGTCTACCTACACCAAATAAACACTGAAAAAGCACCCCTGCTAGAGCGGCGCCCTGGGTGGCTGCCTAGTTGGCCTATGCCTAAGGCCGGCCATGTAGGGATGGAAACTAAATACATTATCAAATTTTGAACACTGTGGCCCAAGGGCTTGAATTTACAGTTAGATTTAAGTGCGTAGATTTAAGTTCTAACATTGTATTTGTGTTGAGAAGTTTTGTATTATCTTTAGGATTTTGAAAGGGAGTAGTGAATGCATTTTATGGGAATATTTTGTTCATATATTATTTCAACATTTTCAGGTCTTTTCAATTTTATTCATGTATTCACCCATTCAAATTGTGTGGGAATAATCAAATTGTGCAAAAATATTTAAGCAATAACCCACGCCTGGGTGTGGGTAATGCTGGGTTTACCCACGGTTGGTGTGGTTTGGTCATGAGGACGAAGCCCGAGTGGCCAAACAAAGACAACCGTGGGTAAATCCAGCATTACCCACACCCAGAAGTGGGTTATTGCTATTATACAATGACATTGTATAATGCCTCCGTGCTGCCCTTCCGCAGCTGTCCAGTATCCTGGAGCAGTTCTGATGTACTGCGCATGCGTATGCTTGCACAGTACATCAGAGCTGTGTGTAGAGGAAGCAATGGAGAAAGGAAGATCTCCATTGCTTTTTGAAAGTTATCTCGCTATGCTAAATGAGTTCAACATAGCGAGATATCTTTAAAAAAAGCAACGGAGAAAGGAAGATCTCCATTCCCTTTATTACAGCTCTCTCGCTATGTTAAATGAGTTTAACATAGAGAGACAGCTTTAAAAAAAGCAATGGAGAAAGGAAGATCTTTGTTGCTTTTTTAAGATATCTTGCTATGTTAAACTCATTTAACATAGCGAGATTATAGCAATGGAGCTCTTCCATTCTCCGTTGCTGCCTAACACAAAAAAAGTAAAGACTTATACTAATGGAAAAAGTCTGGGTGACCGGACCTTTTTCCATTAGTATAAGTCAGATTTACAATGGGCACGCTGACCAATCAGCGTGTACCTTTTGGAATATTAATGGGGGGGGGGTCATTGTATAATTTAAAATAATATGTATTTAATAGATATGATTAGGTTAAAAATTTTTCCAGCAATGTGGCTATAATGGGTTAAGGTTTCAGTCACTGTGATTTTTGAATAGTTATGCATTGGGTGGAAGTTTATCAATAAATTGTCTGGGGTAACCACGTCTGACAAACATACCTGCTGGATGGTAGGGGTGGCCCTGATTCTGTACGTTTAGAGGTATTGGAACTTCTTTGGCAGTTGCAAACTGATGCATGTTCGTTTCCAGGTTTGAATGAAACATGCACAGTTAACTGTATTTTAAAACTTAAGAGCTTAACTAGATAAACAGCTCAGGTCATTTGACCTTTGAATAGACATACATTTTTTACACATTTTATATACACTTTTTTACTATATTCATTTGTGTAAATACAGTAGAGAGTGTGATTATAATCTTGATGATTTTATTCATGAGTACTTAGGATTTTAAATATCTGACAGGACATGACATCCTATCAGTGATTGTGGTTGTGAACATGTGATATGGAGAGATTTGTATATTTTGAAGTTGTGTGTTCATTGTTTTTATCTGAGGAAGTCCCAAAATTGAGTGGGACGAAAAGCACTTTATCAAATAAATCCTTTTACTATTGCTATCCTGTATGGCAGTGATTCATTACTACATGTGTGGTGTTTTTGGACTTAGCCTTCAGCTATTTGTCATGTTTTTCCTAGTTTTCTAATGTTGTCCTTCTCATCTCAGGATTGTGAAAGTCAGTGTTGTGGAATTTCAGTCTTCTGAAGTAGACCTATATATATATATATATATATATATATATATATATATATATATATATATATATATATATATATATATATATATATATATAAATATATATGGGTCTACCTGAAAATGACGCCGACAACAAGAACACCGACACTGGAAGATCGACAACGGAGAAGACCGAAAGTTGAGAACACCAACATGTTAAGGTAAGTGTGCGATAGGGACAGACGTTAGGGTCAGGGTGAGGGTAAGGTAAGTGTGTGATAGTGACGGACGTTAGGGTAGGGTGCGGGTCAGGTAAGTGTGCGATAGTGACGGACTTTAGGTTTAGGGGCAGGTTAAGTGAGTTAGGGTTAGGGTGCGGGTAAGGTAAGTGTGCGATAGTGATGGACTTGAGGGTTAGGGGCAGATTAAGTGAGTTAGGGTTAGGGTGTGAGTAAGGTAAGTGTGCAATAGTGACAGATTTAAGGGATAGGATGGATTGAGTGAGTTAGGATTTGGGTGCGGGTAAGGTAAGTGTGCGATAGTGACGGACCTTAGGGTTAGGGTTTGGGTTAAGGTTAGTGCATAGATAGTTGTGTATGTAAGGTTTAGTGTAGGTTTGTAAGGTTTTTGGTGTGCTTGTGTTGTGTGTGTTTTTTTCGGGAAATGTATTTGTTTTGTTAATTGTCGGGATTGTGGTTTGTCGGGCATGTGAAGTTTTGTGTTTTTGAACTTTCGGTTTTGTCGTGTCGTTTATTTCGTTGTCAGTGTTTTGGCGTGTCGGTGTTATCAGGTAGACATATATATATATATATATATATATATATATATATATACATACATATGTGTGTGTGTGTGTGTGTGTGTGTGTGTGTAGAAATGTATAAAACAAGTATAATATTTCACAGACTTGGAGTGGAGGGAGAAAGTGAGGAAAATGCAACACTCGTTTTTTACATCTTCTCCACCATGGCAGCACACCATCAATTTTTTCAGATTCAACATTCTTAGTGGTGACCAATTGACAAGCAACAAAGAGTAGGGATCCCATCCCACTCAATAAAACTGTGTGCAAAATAATGCAATTAACTGGAGTCCTATTGTGATCTATAAGAGAGTGTCACAACAATCTGTATTGGACCCTCATCTATTCATCTTTTTCTTAATTGATATCATGATCTCAGAAATCAAAGTTGCATTTTGAAGTAATAAAATAGAGACTGTTATCATTCCTTTATCAAAAGTAAACAAAACTATTATGGTGAGAAGGCAATATACTTGTGCAGTAGTTAGCTTTGCCTCCTTCCACTTGGCTAACAGGTTTAATTGCTAACTGGAAAATCTTCATTATAAATATGCATGTCCTTGCCACTAAAGACATGCCAATAATTGAATTACTCATCTACTAAACCATGCAGTGCGTGTGTGGTGTGTATGTATGTGTGTGTGTGTGTGTGTGTGTGTGTGTGTGTGTGTGTGTGTGTGTGTGTGTGTGTGTGTGTGTGTGTGCATGTGTGCATGTGGGCGTGTGTGATCTTATCCTGTGATGGATTAAGCATGTATCGATAAAGTGAATAAATCAACTATGTCCACATTATTCGTGGCTAGTTTTAAGAATGGGAATTTGAAGTCAGCTTTAACAAGGTCATAGCAATGATGTTTCGATCATAATAAAATGCTACATTTATCATGATATAGGACAAATTATTTTGTTACAGTTGCTAAAATTGGATGGTGTCCTGACAACAAGAAGGCCTCTCTGCTCACATTCATGTCTTTATGCATACTACTGAACCTTGGCCACTGTCTCCTGCTTGTTAGAGATCTTATATTTAATACAGAGACCAAGTCAGTTTCTTCACCTACCATAATCTTACTATGAATGACATATCAGCACTCACTCTAAAGTGGTTTCAACATGTATGGTAATTATGACCCCATGGTTTGAAATCTCCTAATAGTCACTCACAAAGTTTCATTCCAATCTAAAAAACTACTCCAGTATGAAGAGGTATTCCACAAATGTGCTAAGGCTTTTATAGCAAATTAGCAGTAAAGAAATTTATCATCCTGAAGACTTTTCCTGAACTGTAGAGTGTGAAGATCTGCCCTAAACCAGAGATCATTATTAATGATTCACTTATCCTGCCTAAATTATGGTATTACATGTCTGTCCTTGCTTAAGACCAGTCAAAATGAAGGTATCAGTGAAATTATGTAATAGGCCTAGAAAATGTAACCACTAATTCTAAAGGGGAAAGCAGTTTATATTAAAATAGCAGTGAGTTAAGAAAAATGTACGCAGTGTATTTTAAAGATCAGTGTAAGAAAGTTAAACTGTATTTGTCTTTTAATAAATATGTAATAGATGCATGAAGCCCTACATAAACATACAAAATTCATTGCTGTGGAAATGATTTTATTTTACAACTGAAACTAACACTTATGTGCATAATCTATAGAGTTTCAACTATACATTTCATAGATATGCTACTCTAGGTCAAAAGTTATTAATTTGGGACTCTCATCTCCCCAGAAATATTCAGCTTTGGAAACAATCCGTCATTTTCCAAAATTCAAAAGTGAAGCATACTGGAAACCCTGTATGACACTCAAATAAATGGTGGCAAATCCTATTGGCTGTGGAAGTTGATGAATTTTCCAAGTGAAGCATGAACAGAGACTGGGATGCAAGTAAGTACTTTGCATAGGTTATTCTAAGTTTGAACACTAAGACAGATAGATCATACCACGTCTTTAACTAAATTTAATTAAGATCAGGTTATCACTGATTTAAATATATCTGTTTTCACTATGGCTCCTTCCTTTCTCAGGGTAAGTAGAGTTAACCGTATGCCACCTATGTGTTTGCTCATAACTGTTAGCTTACATTTGTTGTGGAAGTGCATTCCAGTTGGCATATTTACCTTTTAGATGGAATGCAACATTTCATTTATTTCTAGTAAAGAACATTCTATAGTTAAAAATTTGAAGCTGATGACGTATTTATGAGCTTAAATGTATTTATTTTGATTCTAGACTACTGACCACTGTTTGGTGCCTGCCTGTTAAAGAGTGACTGCTCAGAATACTGCCATTTATATCATTAAAGGTAGCCTTATTTTAGGGATAAATGGTAATTTTTATTCTTGGTTTGCCAGCCATATTTGACTGGTGGCAGTTTTATTGTAAACTAGGGAGATAGCATTCCTATTGGAGTTATCTTTTTCCCTCCTCGGGATAAGTATGTGTGCTTGTAGTTTAAGTTTAAACTGGAAGGCACTTGGCTCAGTCTAAGGAGGGTAAAATCCTGGAATATTATTCTGTAGCTGTACAGTGTGAAGCTTATTTTGGTGTGGCAGATGTTAGTGTTACCAAGGACGGAAGCATTTATTTACCAACCACCCTTAAAACCCATCACCACTTGTATATTAATTGGCTTACAACTGTGTAACTTGAGACTATACCCTTCCACTTTACATATTATTAGGTGACAGGATAGGATTTATATACCTATTAAACAGTGTCAGTGACTTCATATGTAACACCTTCAATGGCAGAGTGTTGATCAAGTACCCTTAATAAGATAAATGGAGCCAACCTCCACCTGTTAGGTTGTTATTGTAGCCCTTCAGTGATACTTGATGAATATGATGAATTACTAAATAAACTCAAAGTTCAGCAATAATAATCATTTTGGGAAATGTCTATAACCCCAATAATAAACATTGACTGAGTGTGCACACTTTTTGGGGGGTTTTATTAATAGTAATCTCCTGGGGGAATTGCTTAAAAATCTCAATGGGGCAATATTATTCTTGATATTTTATACCCAACATTCTTTCCTTCTGTTCCATCATGGTTGTTATCCTGTTCATTTTCTTTAAGTACAAAAGCAATGATTGTCTGAAATAGTGTAATACTCCATTGCATATTCAGTATCAACTGTCCTAGGACAAAAGACTTAATTGCTAACAAAATATTGGGATGAGTCCCTCAGAGGCTGTATTATATCTATATTCAGTACTCAGTACTATATATTCTATTCTAAGTGTCTGTGACTCTAGACAGAGTTTCATAAAATGCAATCTTTGAAGAAGATTGAAAATGAAACTACATTGGCAACATTTTAAATTAAATAATTTAATAATTGGTATAGATAAGCCCTGTCTATGACACAGGGAGCCAGAGTTTGATTAGCAGTTTAAGTGCCTGTTGTAATTTTCTAGGGAAGAGAGTAGAATAATGATGCTAGTTCTGCTCACTGGTTTTGTGGCAGAAACATATGGGATGGCATGCTGGGAAGGTAGTCCTTTAATTTCAGACCCATGGAAACATTGATATAAAAAGGAGGCCTTGGGCTAGACATGTGATAAGGTTTGTATTAACATCCCTGCTTAGAGTAGGAGCAGGAATAGTCCTAGACCATGCCTAATTACAGGCGGTGGCTTCAACTACCAAGTCATATCAACATACAAATGCAGGGAATCTCAAGAAACTCCCAGCTTGGCATCAGTGTGATGGCCCCAGATTCTCTGCTACTCTCTATGGTCATCAGGGGATTGTACAGCCCAATGATAATGAGGTCTTCTCATCCAGAAGACTAGGACCCAACCAGTAAATGTTTTTTTCTGGCTTCCCTCCCAATGCAGTGACCCTTAAATAGGAAAGAGCTGTAGTGGAAAACAGATACATTTAAATCAGTGAAAACCTGATCAAAAAGAAGTAAAATTGCCTCAATTTACGATAGAATTAAGTGATATATTGACAAAAATGTGAACTTAAAATGAAATAAGAAGTATTATTGGGTTCCAGTTGATATTGTAATCATATGTACCAGTACCAGTACATTACATACTTTAGGTATTTAGATAGTGAATTATTTTGGAAGATATTACATTTTCATGCTGTATAAATTAGACAATTCAGTTTTGCCCAAATTCTTTCCTTTTTTTTATTTTTGTTTTAATAGACATGTTATTTACAGATGTAAGCAAAAGAGACGAGGTCTCCATTTACAACACCATATATTAATTTATATATTTTTTGCAGAGTATGTATTTTATATATATTTATTCATATATTATTTATATATTTTTATATATTCATTTATAAATATGTATTTTATATATATATATATATATATGGATTCACTTTATATCCTCGAAATACTGAAATACTGAAATTTAGTATTTTGAAGCTATAACGTAGAATTTTTGAAACTATGAAAACTCAGAACCGCGAAATTCAAAATCTCACACACCGGAGATTTTGAATTTTGCGCTTCTACTGCACACACATACACCATCCTCCCCACACACAAACACAAGATCTCTACTACATAAAAGCAGGGGGGCAAGCCCCCCAGCACCCCCCACACCCCCTACTTAAATATTCTCACTACACACTACACACAAACACACAGAAAACACCACTACACAAGCTACATTCTCCTCGCACACACACACACACATCACAGCAACAAAACACACTGACACACACCACAGCCCCAACCCAAAACCCTTAATACACACACACACACACTTACCTGAATCCATAACCACAGTGAAACCTCAGAAGCGCAAAATAAAAAATTGCCGGTATTCGAGGCTTTGAATTTCGCGCTTCTGAGCTTTCTCTGTTCTCATGATTCCACTTTATGGGCTCGAAATACTGACTTTCGATATTTCAGTATTTCAAGCTTCTAAAGTGAATCCGGTGAATTCACTTTTGTGAAAGTGCATTTTTATCGAAAATGCACTTTTGCAAAAAAAAAAAAAGGAAAAAAAACAACAACACGCAGTTTGCATGTAGATTTAGTTTACATCAACATGTAGTTTTGATTGTACAACTAAGCAAACTGTTGCTTAGATTATGGTATAGTGGGGATAAGGTATTCCCTTTTCCCCACTGTAGTGCGATCTTGGAGTGAGAATATTAAAGTAGGGGGTGCAGGGGGCTTGCCCCATTGCATAAATGTGAGTATTGTTTTATTTGTGTATGCTTTTTGGCATATTGTTTTTCTTTTTTTTTCCATGAAAGTGAATTTTCGATAAAATACATTTTCACAAAAGTGAGATAGCTAATGTATGTTTCGCTGAAACGTACTTTCGATGTTACAACATAGATCCATATATCTGTATAAATATATATATATATATATATATATATATATATATATATATATATATAAAACCTATCTATATCTATAGAAATATATAGATATATGTTTAAAGATCAGAAGTGCATCATTTTCATTTTATTGAGGATCTATTGCTAGAATATAAGAAAGACTCCAAAATATGTAGATAGATAGATAGATAAATAGATAGATAGATTTTTTTTGCGTGAGGCTATTTACTAACACTTGGAAATTGAGATTTACTGGAAATGTGAGACTAAATAACATTAAATATTTAGATTTAGAATTGTAATTATTTTATTTATTTATTTATTTTATTTTATATTTATTTATCAGGAGTGTCTGAGTGAGCAAAAAAGGCACATTTTCAGTGAAGGTCCTGGGAGAAAAGCTTCAAGTTACATTAAACAGTGTTATCATAGAATGTATAAAAAATATGCAATAGGTTACATAGAAAATGGTGATACAATAGAATTGAAATGCACCAATCAAGTAATAGAATTGAAATGCACCAATCAAGTAACAGCAGTACAAAAAAAATGCAGTAGAGTTGGTCAGTCAACAGTTATTACGCATTATAATTCATGGTCATCTCATCAGATTACTAAAAACATTATGTATTTTACTTATGGAGTAGGGTGGTAGCCTAACCAGATTAAACAAGTAGTTCACAAATTAGAGAATATAGGTGAAAATAGGTTCCAAGGGAAAGGGTAAGGGAATATATACAACAGGGAGGAGTAATATAGGGAGAACAGTGCAAAAGAAAAATAAAATGCTGAGGAGTTAGTCTGGGTCAGGGTATATAAACATTACGGAGGGAAAAAAATTGCTGTTCCGTGACAAAAAAAAATTAACCTTAAACTTAAACTAAAGTGGGGAGATTCGCTCCCCACACCCCCCTACTTAAATATACCAACTCCGAGATAGCACCACAGTGGAGGAAATAGCAAAGCCCCGAAAATGGCCCACCGATTGTTTTCCTGGGAAAAAAGTCGATGTGTCGTGGCTTTGCTATTTTCAACTTTTGGAGTTTAAGGCTCGATATTACAACGTTCAAACTTGTTTTAGTTTGACATTGTAAAATAGACCCTCTTTTTAGGGTTGGGTATTCCTCTGGTTGAATTTTACTATTTCTGGTTTGTGATCTCCGTTTTTTTGCCTTTGATATTTGGATTACTGGTTTACTTTGGCGGAAATTCTTCTATTTGTTTCTTACCATTTCTCTGGTTGGTAGATGATGGAATGGCAAATTGTGAGTTGTTTGAGGTATAATAGGTTCAGGAGTTCCAACCAGTCTAGTTTGTTAAGAGCAGTGCAGTGATATGTTCTGAATGGGAGGTTGGTGGCAAACCTGCTATTTTGTTGTAGTATGCTTCTAGTTTATTTAGATTATTTTTCTTTATATTTATGAAAATTGGTGAGGCATATAACAGTGTGGATAAAAGACGGGTTTGCGCAATGGCTATTTTGTTGGTTTGGGTGAGGAATGGATTGGCTCTGTAGAGTGCACCAAGTTTTATGTGGACCTTCATAATAGTTTGGGATATGTGGAGATTATAATTAAGGGATTTGTCAATAGTGACCCCTAGAAGTATGATGCACATGACTGGCTCAATTTTGGTGCTGTTGGTAGAGTAGATGATGAAAGGGGTGGGGTTGTGATATTTTGTTGTTAGTAAATATAAGTAATTTGGTCTTATTTGGGTTGAGTATTAGCTGATTGGTGGCAAAGTACTGTTCAACATTTATAAATAGATTTTCAGTTTTTTGCAAGAGTTTGGGTATTGAGTAGTCTGAGCAGATGAGTGTTGAATTGTCTGCATATTGTATAATATTAGCTGATGTGGTGGCAGAATTGAGATTATTTGTGAAAATTGAGAAGAGAACTGGGCCAAGTATAGAACCTCTGTGATGCTCCTACAGTGATAGGTAAGAGTGAGGATATATTGTCCAGCCATTTAACTGCTTGCTGTCTGGCTGACAGATAGCTATGGAACAAGAAAGTGTGGATTGTGAGAAATTTAATGTGGCTGGTTGGTACAGAAGTTTTTGGTTGTTATGACACAGTGTCAATGTTTTTTAACATGTCTAGGAAAACTGATAAAACATAAAGGTCTTTGTTTCTGGCCTGGTTGATTATATCTGTGAAGCTAATAAGGGCAGATGTGTTGCTATGCCTGGGTCTGAAGCCATGCTGTGTGTCAGAGAGGAGGTTTTTGTTTAAGAGATGGGAAGGATTTGTGAGTGTATACATATTTCTCAAGGATTTTGGCAATGGGGGAGTATTGCGATGGGTCTGTAGTTAGTAGTGTTGAGATAATGCCTGTATGCAGGGGGATAATATGGGATATTTTCCAGAGTTTGGGGATGTATTGATCAGAGATGGACCAATTTATTAGTAGGGATATTGGTTAAGTAATGGCATTGTCTGCTAGCTTTAGGAATTCATTGAGGATCAGGTTGGCTGCTAGTGTTGAAGGCTTCAGTTGGTGGAGAAGTTTGTTAATATATCTTGTAGGTATTGGTTTAAGACTAAAAGCTGAAGGATTGGTGGCAGGGGTGGTGGGTATGGTCAGTGGGCTGGTATTGTTGTGATTTAGTAGTGCTAGAATGAGTTAGTAAAGTGAGAATTGAATTGAATTGAGTGTCAATACTTTCAGTGGTGTTAGGGAGTTAGGGCTGGGGGTTGAGAGATGTTTGGGACTGAGAATATGTTTTATTGAGGCCCAGAATTTTTTGGGGTTATTTTGATGTTTTTGTACAGCTATCAAATAGTAGGTTTTCTTGCCTATTTTAATTTGCTTTTTGACTGTGTTTTAAATTGAGATAATGCTGTTTATGGAAAGGAGGCAGCTTCCAACAGTCGTTTATAGAACAACAGTTACTCAGCATATGTTTGCTGTATTACCTTTTGGTGAGCTTAAAAACTGGTACTAACAAAAGAAAATGTTTTAGACAAACTAAGATAATGTTACTAATGTTTTTGAAATGTGGGTATGATAAACAAGGTTTATTAGATACTTCTAAAGTCTAATAGACCTTGTTTATCATGCTCATCATACAGATAAATCAGAATATATATATATATATATATATATATATATATATATATATATATATATATATATAGATATATATATATATATAGATATATATATAGGTATTAGATAAATGGCTTCACATATGTAATATAAACTTACTTTTAAGAAGAAATAAAATACACTGCATCACAAAGTTTAGTTTCTTTTCATCCTAATTGCCTATATTAAAGATGTGTTACTGAGTGATTACAGCAACATTTTCAACTATTTTTTTCCTACAGTTTCTTATAACAGAGGTAGTAACTTAACAGGTTTATTAGTACGTAACTACTTTGAAAAGAACCAATGCTACTGAGAAAGGAAATTATTATCAGTGTGTACTACACCCTGTGGTATTTGTAATGTCTGTGATTGTACAGGGAGACAAACAAATATTACATTTTAATGGAAGGACATTTATACTATAGGAGCAATTTATGCAGCACAGTGTGCAGTGCTTCATACACTAAAAGGACTAAAAAGAAGTTTAAAATGTGTGTGCAGGAATAGGTTGCACACAATAATCACTATAAATGGGACAGCACACTGGCAGATCACATAGGCAAGTATGAAGAAGAATGTCGCTAAATTAACTTTTAATATAATGAAACAATTTTGTCATAATATAAAATGGAATGGATTTAATTGACAAAGAAATTCCTATGGCTGTAAATTTATATAATTCTATTTATTTAGCCATAGTAACAAAATTGACTTTTAAAGGTTTATTCATTTTATGTCATTGTCTGAGTGTTCATTTGCTTGATCATATGTTAATTGTGGGTTTACTGGATAATAAAAAAATGTTGTGCTGGTGAAAGCACTTTTACTACTGGGAAGGTATAATGCCAAGAGAAGTAAATGTTAACAAAACTCATTTGATACATTTCCAGAAGCCTTGGTTTTTTCATGTATTTTCTTAAATAATTTATTGTTTTTTTGGATTGTAGTGAATAAATAAAAGCCTTCATCAGTTTTTAGCATTCTTAACTTTCTCAGATACATTTTTAAAACATTCTCCAAACAAGACTATTTTTGGATAAAAAATAAAGCAAAGATATGAATTCTCATTAATTAAGCATGTAGCATTGATTTAATTGACTATGCAGCAATATAAATGCTGAGGTAAGACAGGAAATGAGTGAAATATAGGACTTTGCAGCTGGTGTTCATAGTCAATATTCGTAAGTATGCAGTATGGAATTGAGCCAAAAATGAGAACACACAGCTAGGTACCACTTCATAGAACCTAATAACAGTAAAGGACAATAAGCAAAAAAGACATGACAAAGACAAGTATGGAAGATGTAAATTGACATGGAAATGAAGAAGCACAGTCTAATGAGTAATTAATGAGATGCAAGCAGGCCATGACTCAGCATCATCAGGCATAAAGTCATACAGGTATCTGCAACTGAGTTTAAAGTAAAAAAACACACTGAAACTTTTAGAGTTGCATCTGGTGCAGATACTCAGAGCACAACAGCACTAGTTTATTCTAGGATTTTGCCAGTGTGGCAGATGGTATAAGGAAAAGCTGTACTGACACAGGATCACAAGCTATCAGCTGATGACGAGCAGTTGTAGGACCATCTTCACTTGGACAAAGACATTATGCAGACAGTGGTTGACCTGTGTGGGCCATAGACTGGATCTGGATGAATGCATGGCCTTGCCATATTAGTGGATACAAATGTATGTGTTACTTTTCTCATTTTCTGTAAAAGAACCTTCCAGAGACAAACAGAGAATACAATGGTCATACAGCATGGTACCAACATGTAAAATATTGAAGATAGTTCTTGATAATTTGCTGACAAATGGATGGACACATCCATTTCTCCAACATGACACAGGAAACCATTTATCATGAGTGACATCTTTGACACTGCCAATATCTGGAAAGTATGAGAACCACAGAATGTACATGTGGCAATAAAAGAACTCACTGGGGGTCCAAGGACAGTAGCACATCAGCAGGAAGGATTACCAGTCAGTCAGCTTCAAAGTGCTACATAATGCACTGGGGATCATAGCTAATGTGTTGGCACAAAACACTGCAGTGCCTGTGATTCCCACTTCTGGCATACTGGACAACTATAGTGCCACTTTCTGCACAGGGAAATTATGTAGAGCAACCTGATAAATGCATGCAGTCACACTGACCACACATAGCACATACTCAGGACTCACACCCTTCCAGTATACCCCTGCTGTGCTGTAGATGTTGCAGTATGCCTCTAGATCTCTGAACAATGACAACTGTACAAAACCTATCTAGTATTGCAATATACCAATATAACACCACCCATGCACAAACCAGGAACAAGGAGGAGTTATTGTCTGGCCTGCTGAAAGCCTGGTTCTGCTGCCTGGACACTTTGTGGGAGGGTCACAGCAGTATGCCACTACTACAGCTTGAAATATCTTTGTAGCATACTACATGCTACATAGAACAATTGTGAAGAAATAGGCAAAAAACAGCCATCAGTACTAGGAACTTTCATACCTATAATGGCAGGCCTCGTCACTGACTCTTGTGCAATATCCCCCAGTATGGATTACAGTGATAACAACAGACACCAACCAGTGGCCAGTGCAGTGTCATACTGAAGAAAATTATGCATTCAGTGGTATTGAAGGCTATGCTGGGCAGTGCTAGTACATTTAAAATTATACCACACAGACAGGAGGGTAGTGGAGTTCATAGCCATCATCATTTGTACAAGTGCCTAAGAACAGAAGGATACTTGGCCATCTATTAAGTCTAAGTGGGTGTCACTGGTAAATGGAGGTAGAAATGTGGGTGGATGGGTGATATCAGTGTCAAACACAATTTCCACTGTAAAAATGGTGAAGAAGCTACTATGTCTCTCTGCACTGTAGCCAGTATGATATATCAAGTCTACAAGCCCCATGGGACACTACCATTTCCCACATGAGGTGGGGATTGTGATAACCGTACCACTACAAATGCAGATTGTGTTCCTGTTATGACCTCCCTATACATCTGCCTTAGGTATGAACACTGTCTCAACCACAGCAAATGGTGGAATTTGCTATTCTCTGCATGGAGGTGGATATGTGAGTGGCATACCAGCACAGTCCTCATGAGACCCATTATGGCATCATCTATGGGATCCTTTGCCTCCTCCTCCAATCATCTCAAAGTCGGTATGCAGTGTTCCAGCCTGTCACTGGATTATCGTGTTGCACATTTCTTGATTGAGCCATAGACCTATCTTGGGCTTACTGTAATAGTGGATGATACTAGGGACCCCTACCAGGCTGATGCATGGTTGGTATACCTATGTCCAATGAAATATTCTGGTTTGTCAATTCTCTGGGTCACAGGAGAACCTATCCTTGACAGTGATGAAAAGCTCCCATTCTGTACATACTGTAGAACAATTGAGGGTACGGTAACACTATCAACCTAGGCAATGAGTACAGGACCACCCATAAGGGGGAGAGATAGTGTCAGTGTCCTAGGACTGTAACTCAGTCTATGTCTTGACATCATTGTCAGACCCTGTGCAATTTTTGACCTCAGCCTATTGTTCTATGCCATCTTCTGCACTTGTTTCCATACTGTCCTGTCCATATACGCTACAAAGCATAACAGAGTCATGATGACTGCCCATGCAACATGTGATGCCCCATGGTAAGCACACAAATATCAGGTGGACATAGGCAAGCAAACAACATACACATACCTGTGCCAGTGGTACCATTTTTCTGAACACTCAATGTACATAAGGGGAAATTATGCAGTGGTCAGTCTATAATCTTTCCAGTCAGTCTGTGCAAAGTTTGCTGCATAGAATTTGTAATATGGCTACTACCCTAAATGGCCTCTCTGAGAAACATGTAATTTTTGATCACTCCAATAACCTGTGTCCAATCCAGTTAATATGATAGCTGTGCCTTAACATCCGTGCAGGCTTCTAAGGATGACTAATCATCCATGAGACTTCTAGAGGCAGGTACCGCTCCCCTGCAGTTGAAGATATCTGCTGAATTACTGCATTCTTTCCAGGAGACCACTCATATAATGGTGTTGACATACTAACAGCATTACTATGTTGTGTGATTCCTTCCATCCACAGCACTGATGCTGTAGAGAACTGCATCACATATGTAGTCCCATAGAGACTGCCTGGCATTCTTCTCCTTAGAAAGTGCCATCTATGCATCATGAGTGTCTGTATTAGAAAGTCATCTTCAGTAAGCCTGAATTTGTCTAGTCTATGCCATCTGCTTCATTCAAAGGACATATCTACATCTAGGAAGAGAGGAAACCTCAGTTGTAGGCTGTTGATGTCTGGATAGAGTAGGTTAACTATGTTACAGTAAGTTGTTTTTTCAATAAACTGCAAGACAGGAATGGTCAGAGATAAGAAGACAGTGGAGGCTGCACATTTGGTACGGACAGAGAGGAACACCATGGGTAACTAAGGTGACTAAGTATATGGATGGACCTGGGTGTGCACACATACACATGGGTAAGTAACACTCAGAGCTCCATAGCAATGTTCAGGTGAAGGGAGCTTCCCAGTTAACAGGGACGGGGGCACATAGGTGTACATAAGTTACATAAAATGATGAGCTGTGCTGACAGGGTTTGTGTGCAGACATCTACAACAGGTATCCCTGTGGCAGACACCCATGACATATAACAAGGGCAGAGATGATGGGAAGACAGTTCTCTTGTTTTGGGCTGCCATCACTGCTACAGTTATATATACAGATACAAATACAGATGCATATGTTGCACAGACTTGTCCTTCACATACATGCATCAGGTCAGCAGATTATAGATCAGTAGTGGTAACACCCTTACAGTCCTATTACAATAAGCTTTACCAGGCTGATGCCTGCATGTATATAACATTAGTATCATATAATATAGGTCATAAGACAAAGGGAAGTGGTGGCAGTTCTGGTGGTGTTTTCTGCCATCCCATAGATGCTGTAGCATATATACAGGTACATCAGCTACTTCATCTATAACTACAGGTGCAGGTTACAGAAAAACAGTGGTAACATAGTTACAGTACAGTTTCATAGGCACACAGTCACATATAAATGACATTGTTGAAATATATTGCACCACAGTACTGCATACCACCATGTACCTCCTATGGTTTCTATAATGTGGAATTTGTGATTTTCATGCTGTTAAACAGACATCAAACTGCTCATTTACTGCAATTTCTCATTGTGTTTGAGTTTCTAGCTGAGCTGTAAACATTCCAGATATATACTACTCTTCATCACATGTATGCTGATATCTATTAATCACCATGTTTCACAGAGGCATGTTAGTGAAACAAGGCTTACATTTAGCCACTGCAGTCCACTGGAATGTTGTGTATTATCCCCTGGGCTTGGAGGATTGTGGCATATGTGCATCATGCTACATAGTGATTCTGAGATAACTATGTACAGGACTCAGGACCTCATATAATGTTTAAATCACAGGCTACCATAATGCTTTGCTGTATATATGTAGTGATAATTGATGTTAATGCACCAAGAAGAGTACTGCCTGATGTATAAGATGCTATCCTTCTTGCATAACCAGCTCAGGGAGAAGATGTTGGAATCTTTGGTGGGTCCATTCCATAATGCTGATGTCTGGAGCAATTTGACAGTGCAGCTCACCATGCAACTAGCATTCACCGTATCAGTCAGTAGTATGGCTACAAGTACAATAATATGCATTATTCCCACTCTGAACGTCTCTAGTTGAGGGAACCAGCGGTGAGGCAGGAGTGCCCCAAATGGTATAGTAAGTCTGCAAATGTTGCTGTGCTTTGTACTGGACTTTAAAACCTTGACCCTCTCATTCAGACAACTGTTCTTAATCAAGTTTGTTTTATATGGCCGATCCCTCAAGCACTCTGCAAAGTGGCCTGTATTGGCTGATTTAAAATTACCTATAGGGACTGCATATGCTCTCCCATATAACTAATTCCTCATCCATCCAATCAATTTAGGTTTTCAGTAATTTTCTTCCAGTGTCTTAATGGAAGAAAAGTGAGGCTCAGAATCAAATGCCTTTGCCCAATCTAAGTGCACAATATCCACTGGATTATGGCTGCACATCAATCTCTCCAGCAGCAAATCCTGGATTTGCTGGACTAGATGACCACTACTGTTGTGTCAAGCTTTGATATATAGATATATGTATATAGGTCTAAATTTAAACACCCAAATATTGAAATCTGTAACATCCACAACAAAACATCATCAATGCACATCTTAACACATTATTACATGTGTACTGAGAAACAACCTCAGTGCATGCAAAAGTAAATTAAAACAAGAGGAAGAAAACAGAATTCTTACTGTACCTCTCAAACCCTCCACTAAGTTATTATTCTAATCTGAGGTTGCAGGATATCAGGGATACGGTATATTCCAAAAACTGGGTACTGTACAATATTTCATATCTGCTGACCATCAACTCAGTGGACTAAACTGTGTCAACAAACAGATGTTGACTAAAAGCATAATATATATATATATATATATATATATATATATATATATATATATATATATATGTGTGTGTGTGTGTGTGTGTGTGTGTGTGTGTGTGTGTGTATATAGATATAATTGGCTTCATGGTTAAGGTTGTTACCTCACAGATACAAGGCACATGATTTGATTCTGACCTCTGCTTATTAGTTATGCTTGTAAGTCTGTAGACTGACAGCCTAGCATTTATCTATAAATGTATAAACCTATATATATATATATATATATATATATATATATATATACACACACACATACATTCATACACAAGTGTGTTTTTAAATGAGGGACCTTTCTCCACAAAAAATGCAAACTACATATTTCTCAAACTGCTTTTCTCTTACATGTTCCTACTAAGTCTTCATCTGCTTGATGTTTCCCCTTTTCTACTTTTTTCTGTACTATAATTTCCACACTTTCTTGGAATCATTAAGGCATCCATCTAGCTAGGCATACGTTGAATGATCTTTACCACTTGCACTCAGTTCTTGCACTGCCAGTCTGTCTGCTGTATCCCTCATACACATACTTGTAAGGCTCACATATTATTGCAAAAGTACTACCTTGCCCTTTGACATATCAGATTGGCTGTTGTATATTTGTCCATGAAACGTAGCTACCTACTTAATTACACAGTAAAACCCTGCTTAGTTATTCATGTTTATTTTACACAGCAAAGGGCTGTCTGCTTCCCTGAATCAAAATCAGTGTCAGAAATTAGAAGTAACATGGTGAAATTAGGTTGCAGTGTAAATACTTGAGATGTTAAATCAGAACCACATCTTGGATGTTGCTAAATTTATACTATGAATGGTATTACCTGGTGTAGTTTATGTATTCATCTACCTGAATATGCTTCCAGATTAGCTGGGCAGACTGTAATGTGATATTTACTATAGAAGGAATTATGAAATTATTATAATTAGATCTTTTGAAAGACACTCAAGCAATAATTTTACTTATGTAAGTTCCCTCTTCTGTGTACTGTGAGTTGCTCACCTTTCAGTCCTTAGTGGAGCTTTCAGCATAAAGATAGTCATCAATTCATTGCAATAAGACATTTGTTAACAACGTGTCTCATGGTTTTCTGAGCATTAGCTTCAGTTATCATGATATCATTAGTTACAGGTCTATATCACTTCTTGGAATGGCTATTCAATGAATAGCCATTAGTCGAACACCTATTCAGCAAAGTCGCTCTTCATCAAATGGCAAATTTTTAAGTAGGGCAAACAAGCGGTTGGCCAACTGAGCTACCGGAAAAATAAATAAATAAAATAATAAAAATTAAAACCTGCCAAGGTGGGGAACTATGCCCTCACACCCCCACCTAAATATACCAACTCCAAGATCACACTACAGTGGGGAAAAGGGCAAATTCCAGATGTTGGGCAACCGCTGCTTTCCCCTAGTTATAATTCTCCTTTTGGTGAAGAGAGGCTTCGCTAAATAGATGTTTGATGAATGGCTATTTGCTGAATAGTCATCCAACAAAATAATATAGACCCGATATACTGCTGACTGCAAGAATACCATCACCAGATGAAGGCACGTTAAACTTCTCATTGTTCTTTGCAGTATAACATTTCATGAAGTTCAAGAGTTTGTAGAAAACAATGGGATGGGTTTAATTGTTTTGTTGCAATAGTTATTGTATCGTGTTAGGATTGCTAAACATAGTCAATTATCATGACAATTTAATAGCCAATATCATTGTTATAGGCATTTCTGTATATTGCTCTGCATTGCATAAAAGAGCAGACCATAACTGGCTGGCATTCAATAAATCAGCATTTCCTTATTAGTCAAGAGCATGTATGCAGTTTTTAGTCTCCCTGCATAGTTATCACTTGATTCTCTCTCTCTCTGTCTCTTTCTCTCTCTCTATCTCTCTCTCTCTTTCACTCCCTCTCTCTCTCATGGCACTCTATGATTAAGATGCATATACCCCTGGTGCCCATGGCAAGACACCATCAACAATATATACTGTCAAATTACCCAGGGTTGTTTGGGGTACTGTATGGGGAACCCTTGCTGTCCAGAGCTAAGTAAATTAAACAGTTCTTTAAAGGTGATACAAGACTTAGTCAGGAGCCAGTGCATGGTCCACAACATTGTTGTAATATGTTGGTAATAGAAATTATCAATAATGGGATGTGGAATTCAGTACAAGCAGAAATCAATCAAAATTTGTGTAAGGAAGCTCTGGGTAATGAGAGAGACGATAATGCAGATGAGATAACATGAGGCCTAGGCATGCAGAGCCAATCTAGATTCATGTGATAGGGGTAAATGCTTGATGGATGACATGTTCTGAAGGTGGCTCTAAATATTTCTAGAAAAGATGAGGTATATCTGGTCACTAATCATCAATCTGCTGTTAGTAACAACACCAAAAATTTATCTACTTCTTCAAACTCCAGTATTTCACCACCATGAGTACTACCAACAGGGTTCAGAATTGGGAAGTTGGTTTCTTTAGGGTGATGTGAATGGCAATGGCCAAAACCTTGGAAGTATTGAGTCTTGGGTTGTTAAAATTATCCAGCTTAGGATGCTTTCCAAGTCTTTGGCAGGTGATTAGGCAACAGGTAGATCATCCTGTGGAATGTTAATTTGCGTATGACAGGCATAGCAATGATATTGGAGAGCCCCTGTACGAATGAACTCAGTTATTCAGTGGAAGTATATATACAGAAGACAAGAGAGGGCTCTGTAGGGATCTGTCTGTTATGCTGGAAGTTAAAGAGCAGCTAACAAAAAAAGAATACCAGAATCTACCCTCTGGATACACTTAGAACGGTAAGAGACAAACCAATCTAGGAATATACCTGAAGACCCTTGATAAGTCCACAGATGATCTAATAAGATTTTTTCACCCACTTGTAGGTTTATTGTAGCGGACAATCATCTGTTATCAGTTCATCACCTCACTCACTGGATCTACCATAGCTATGTTAGCCTCCCCCAGGCTATATCCCACTCATGTCTAAGGCTAGTAAAGAGATTAAGGACCCAGATGCTGCAGCTACATCATGGTGCTGTTGGGGAGTATTTTACTTCTTTTCACCTCCCACTCACAAGTTCATTACATTTCAAAGGGTGGGATGTGCAGTGATGTCAGCACAGATGAGCATCTCACTTCCACAAATGGGCTGATAAGAGTAGGATGCCCCACTTACTCATAGTAGAACTTTTGCATCAGTTTCTCAGGTCACCACCAAGGAAAGCAGCCAAACTGGCTGTTATTGTATTATTATAGCCAAGTAGTAGCAGTTATGTATATAATTTCAATGTATGCATACTGATATAAGTTATCAAATCCAAACGTTTCTACCTCCGACTATAATGTATCCAAAATAACCTTATCTGTTATTTTTCCACAAGAAGAAATTAAACTTATCTGTCTATATGAATCTGAGTTTGTCCTTTTCCTCTTTCTGTTAAAGATGAGTTTAAAAAGTGCATGCCTCCAATCCTGAGGAATCTTTTGAGACTGAAGAACAGATTTAATGGTAATGTAAGCTCACACTGAAATGTTCTGAGGCCATTGTTATCAGTTCCATCTCCTCCCTGTGCTGTTTTCCCATTCAGTTTGGCAGCACTTTTTTCAATATAATCAAATCAATTTTTATTTCAATATCTGAAGGTACCTGAATGTTATTAGCACAAATGATATATCCCTTTGTGGTGTCAAACTCATTTGCACAGGATTAGGTGAATATGTCTAAAATCTGTTGTGCCTGAAAATACATTTTATAATCTATGCACATTTTATTGATTTGGATGTCTTTACTTCTACTACACCTTATATATATATCTATAAAATTGTTTAGTATTATGCTCAATATCTTTATATACATTCAAAAATGTTCCACATTTTGTCTCACGCTATGTTTAATTTATCTGTCCAGTTTGTTTTCAAAGGTATAGTTTGAGGCTATTTCACTGCTTATTTTTTTTATTTTTCATCATAATTAACTGATTAACACCTATGTGGTGTGGCATGGCACACATCTAGCTGCCTACATACACCCTTACATTCAAGAGCATTTACTGAAAAATAAACTTAGAAACCATAAGATAAACCAATGTAAATATTTTGTGCGTGATAAAAGCTACTAAAACTGTGCAAATAACAATGTTATAAATAGGAAGTATGCATTGCAGTGATGATAGTCAGTGCAATCATAGCTTTTCCATAAAGACTATAATATATTATAATGCACACAGCCCCCAAATTATATTTTTGTTAAACTTTCACAATCAGATTGTCATATCTTGGAAACTATACAACCTAGACAAATATAGTTAAAACATTTTTGTTAAACAGACATAAGGTTTCACAAGACATGAATAAATTCCTCTATGTGTGCATGTTTATTGAGATATTTCCAGTAATAAAAAACATATGCTTAATTGAAAATTAGCAATATAAATAACAATGAATATTTCTTAAGATGTGCAATTTACAGTGCAAATATTTAAGCCAGCTTTCCTCAAGAACATCTAAGGTTTCAGCAAATGTCTTGCAATGGTTTGTAAGTCACTTTTTTTTTGAAATATTAAGTACATATTGAAATATTGTTTACTTTCATAATTACTTACAACCAAATAGCAATATATCAGGTATAATGTGATATAAATGGACAATGACAATGAATTCTCCTATCTCTCACCATGGCATTTCCCATCATACCCCTCAGTAACATGTAGGACTCTCAATTATGAAATTTGACTATGTAAAAATATGAATAAGTGACTAATTAATTATTTAATTTCTGTATTGCTTGACATCCTAGATTAACAATCTTGGTTTTATTTATCAGTAAGTATTTTCCCTTTCTAACTCTCCCCTTCTATTATCTGATAAATCATTTGGTTAGAAAAAGCCAGAACCAAAAGGTTCTGGACACCATAAGGAGGTATGAGTGTGAAATGGATCTATACAAAAATGGTGTTATAGGCTTGAGTGAGTAAGTGTCTCGATCTTATGGAAATACATCCTCTTTACCTTGTGTGCATAGATCCTGATGTTAAACATTTTTATTTCTGTTTTGCATTCAAACAATTTCCCTTTCAAAACTTGCCACACTCTTTCTGCTGAATGCATCACTCCAGTTAGTTTTACATAGTGACTGTTTTGCTTCCATACAGTTTGCTATTAATATCATGTATACTGGTTTAGATGTCAGTTTGGCAGACTTATCTAGCAGTAGTTAAACCTTTAAAACCTTATGATCACTGCACGTCAAAAGATGTAGGGCATGACATGAAGTAGCCATCATGTCATTAGGAACAGAATCGTTACCCAGTAGGTTTGTTTACAATTTGCAACAATTATTGTCCTAAACTAGTATGAGTTTTTCCTTCTTGAGCATTTCATGTAAGTCATATAGGAATTCCTTTAGACCGTCAACACTTAGCAGGGTATATACTCAAACAAATGTAATCTGTTTAGGGGTTATCTTTATTGTTACAGTCACAACTGCAGTATTGGTGTTATGACAGATTTAATAGCAATTGTTAATCCCTATCATAAAACATCCACCAGATTTTTTTTGTTAAAATGTTTGTTGCAGAAACATAATCTGTATCCTGACAGAGCTGTCCTTTAACCATATTTCACAAACAATAACAACATTAATCTTATGTTAATGCAGCAAAGTTTATAGTAAAAAAAAAAAAAAGCTTATTGATGTTCATAGCATTAACAACAGGCGCAGATAAATCATATGTTGCTATTTGTGAACTATCAAATTTCTGTTTTGTATTAGACAGACATTGCAATATATCTCTAGCAAAATTCTCTTCCCTTGTTTTGACAAGTGGACTCCATCCTGTTTAAATGCATGTATGCCCAAAATTAGGCTTGGGCGTTCTACATTAAAAAGGACCATTCTTCATGTAGGTAGTTACCCAAAATATCTTTACATTCACACTGATCTAGTCTCATTTCTACATGTGACTTGGGAAAATATGTCCTAACACATGTACAAACTATGTTATCTAAAATAGCTCTAACTTGCCTTCTAATAGTCAATGTATCCTCAGTATTGCCGCGGTGGTGCAGCAGTAGTGTTGTTGCCTCACAGCAAGAGGTTCTCCCATTCGATTCTTGTCTGGAGTGCCTTCTGTGTGGAGTCTGCATGTCCTCCCTGCGGTCGAGTGGTGTTCCAAAAGACATGTGTAGAATGGGTTGGGCATCAAGCTGGCACCTCAGCAGCCATAAAAAATCTACTGCCAATCATTAGCAGACTGAAGTTCCGCTGTGGCGATCCCTAACCGGGAAAAGCAGAAAGAAGAAGAAGAAGTCAATATATCCTCAAAGATGAGATCATTTGAACCAACATGAATAAAAACAGCTCCTAACTTAATTTACAGTAAAGCATTCTATGGTCCTACTTATGTCCAGTATTTTTTTTTCTCCTGGCAAGCATAAATGAAGTTTGGCAACAAACCAAGTAGTACCAGGACATCTTCATGAGGGGTTAAGTTGATATTAGGGGGAGTTAAGTGGCTTGGGGAGGTGAAAGGGTTAAGTGGAGACAAGGATGGTTGGGAGGAAATGAGATAAGGATGGGGAGGGAGGAAATGAGATAAGGATAGGGAGGGGCTTAAGAGGTTTAGTCTAATGTAGCTGGGTTAAGCAATCACATTTTGGCATGTACTTGCTACAGCAAGTATTACGTCCCTGATGACCAGGAGGTTCCATGGGGAAGGTAGGCCTTGGACTTGAAGGAACAGGGTAAAGTGGTAAGCAGCAAGGATCTGTGTGAGGTAGTAGGGATGTTTGCCACTTATTATTGAATTAAAAGGATATTGGTTGATATACAGATTATGTTATGATATTTTGGCAGGGTAGTTGGTGGGTGTTAGTTCAAGGAAAGTTGTTGTCTTTGCATTGTATTCATGGTGGGCGATATGCATTGAATGAGGGGTGGGGTGTCTGGCCTGCGCTCAGCTGAAGGATATGTGAGGTGTAAAAAAAATTTTATTTTTTTTTGGGTGTAATGGCTTGACCATGGGGGGAGTCAGGTGGTGAATCGGGAGTCCATGACTCCATTTATTGTAATCTCTGGGTGGGTAATGGCATCACCTCTGCTTTTGGTGTAGTGTAGCAGTCTTGGTAGGGCGTCTGTTAATGGTTTCTAGATGCTTGCAATCTGGTAGATTTTGGTTGGTTCATCGGCCGTTTAGGTAATGAAGGCTGTGAGAGGCTTTGAACCTCATGTTCACTTCTTTAAGGGGTCCCGTTGGTGGTTTAGTGCTTCACGGGCTTTCTGCAGTTGATGTTTGCTCCAGGTACTGGGGGGTGGGGAAGGTATGCATGAGCAATGGCAGTGAGGAACGGAAAAAAAAAAATTCACTGCTCTGCATTGCTGTCCATTTTTGTTTTTTACATGTTGGTTGTCGTTTGTTTGCTGCCATCCAGGGGAAATGGAGAGTGGTTTCCTTGTTGGTGTTCTGCCTCTGCATGTGGCCATTGAAGATTTGGGTGGCCATTGAATGCAGGCGGTGTGGTGTCCATATAGGAGGTGGAGTTCGTCTGCAGTCGGCAACTCGGGGAGCAGGTTGGCGGGGTGGAGGCAGGGGATGGAGTACACAGCTGCACATTTCTTATTTTGAGGCTGTGAGGTGTGGTGCAGTTGCGGTGGTCTCTCCTCTGGCCATGGGTCTGTTCCTCAGGCGTTTTATGTTTTTTCTTATGGGTTGCTGGTATTGATTTGAGGATTGGAGTCACAAGGTGGTAGCTTCTTGTTGGGGCAGTTCTGTTGGACTGAGCACTGTTTTTTCTGAGTTCATGCATTTCCATAGTTATGTATTTTATGACTTATATGTTCCCCCCCTTTTTCTTGCATGGCTGTAGGTGATTGTGGACTGTGGATGGGCACTTGGTGGTTGGTGTGCCCAGGATGTTCTGACTTTGATGGGAACAAGTTTATGTTCACAGAGTGGATATTTGTGATGGGGTTGTTCAAAAAGTGGTTTGTGGGTCTGGGTCTGTGCTGCATTTGTGGATGTGTGCTCAGGTTTGCACGGGTACTTCTCAATGTTGTGGTGGGGCCTGCTGCTGTTGGATATGGGAGGTGTGGCTGGTGGTTCGTTCGGGTCATCTGCAATGTTTGGTCTGTGCTCTATTGTTACTGTGGACTCGGTAGTTTGAAGGAAACTTATTGTGACATATGATAACCCATGTACTAATGAGATGTGTACACATATTAATGTAATGGAAAGCTAAACTGAATTTGAAGTTCATTTATTTTTTACCCAGATAACCCGCTGTCTATTTTTTTTTTTTTTTTCAGGTTTGAACAGGGGGCATGGCCTGGTTAAGTGACTTTATCAGAGTCGCACAATTTACAAGTGGAATCTGAGGAAATTAAACACACTACTACAGAATGACGTTCATTAATACCTGATAGTTGTAATTCCCTAAACTCAACGTTGCACAAACAGACAATGCAATCTGTTCCTGATGATTTCATGGGAGTTTATCAAAACCCTTCTAACATTTCTCTTGACCATCTGTAGATCTTCCCAGATTAACTAAAAAGCAATGGCATTTTGCTATAAGGAAACAACTCTTTTTGATGTTTATGAGGTATGAAATATATCTGAGCAATACACAGTGAAGTTCTTCATACTGTTTTGGAATGCACCCAGCATCTGAACTAATGCTTAGATTTGAAGCATAGTTCAGATAATTTTCTATCTGGTGTAATTGCTTACTTGTGCATTATCTAACCCCCAGAGTGTGCGTAAATGTCTAATTGTAAACATATCAAACCTTCTGTTCTGTTACACGAGTGGCAAACGGTTAATTCTCAAACTCTAATAATTTTATTGTATTTGTAAAGATAGAAATGAGTTCTACATAGTACCTACATGTTATAGACCATATCAAAGCTAACACTAAAGAAAGGAGAGTAATGCTCAAATGTGCATAATTAAATACCTGATGTTCATAACACATGCACAAAAAAAAAAATACATGCTTCACTGTAAGCATAGAGTTTTCTCCTGCTGGATCACCAATTATCACAGAACATAAGCATTACACCGTGAGAAAAAGACCTGACAACAAACTATAGGAAGTAACTAACTATCGTCTTCATTACCATTAAAAGTGATAGCAGCATTAAAGGAAAACTGAGAACAAAGTATTAATAATTACCGTAAATAATGAGTGCTTTTGATTGACTTCGGTGCGATGTGATGCTGTTTCAATGCTAATTTTATAATTAGATTCCACAGGGTGAAATTGTTTAGGCAGAAACACATCTTGCTGGGTAGGCTGTCTTTGATGATGTCTTTGAATGTGTGTTATGTATTTTATGATTTATATGTTCCCCCTTTTTTCTTTCTTGCAGATGGGAGTTTTTGGAACACTGCTGCTCTAATTTTGAATAGCTGGGTATAAGGTGGAATGTCTCTGTACAATCTAGAGGATTTACTTTTGTCCTTTTCTTCTTAGATGGTGGTGTTAGGAGTACCAGTTGTGGTGTTACACAGTGAGTTTGCTGATGACGGAACCAGTGGCGAGCAAGGAGGTTACACATAGTGAGCTCAAGTGCGCAACAGTTACTGGCCGAAGTAAGTGGATTTCAAAGTTGAGTTTTGGTAGAGGATTTACATTGCTAGCCAGAGAAGGATAGCCATTTGAGTTTTGATTTCAAGGTTAATTGGTGGTACAATCTGTTTTACTAATATCTTGGTACGTTCGATCAATGTTGGAAAGTTGTCCCTGCTTGTGGGCATTTGCCTTTAATAGTACAGGGAGCAACAGTCATTTGGCCATGGGTAAGAGTTTGCGTTCGGTCGATGACGTTACAGGTAATTTATTTTATGTAGTGCTCATTAAGGCACGTCAAGGTGGATGGGGTTCATGTAGGTGGGGTGGAGTCACAACAATCTCAGTATCATAGGACATTATTAGACTACTGGTTCTGGGGTGATTACAAGCTTGACATGATCGTTTTTAATTTTTGTGGGTAGTATCTCTTATGCTTGTCTAAGGGGATATACTTTATAACATTTGTAAAAAAAAAATAAAATAAAAAAATAAAAAAAGTGAACAGATCCCATACTTTGGTACAGAGTTTTGGCAAATGCTTAATTGGGGGACAGGGGTTCTTGGCAGTGTGTCCATGTTAAGTAATTCTTGGTATGTGTGTACATAGAATTTATTGTTTTTCTTTTGTTTACAGATTTCTGAAGGGCAGAAGGCATCATTCAGTGGCCTGAAAAGTGGATCTGAAAGGTGATGCTTTTGATAGGAAGGATGTTCTTGCCACTGGAATGGAGCACGAGAAAGGTCTGAGTGATCATCTTAAGGCATGTTAGAGCACGGTGTTCAAGTAGTGTGGGAGATGAGCATTGTGTTGGTATTGGGGGCAAATAAGGAAGAGGTAGGTGAGGGGCTAGGGTAGAACTGTTGGGGATGGTTTATGGAGACTGTGGGGATTCCACAGGAGGAGTAGAGCCACAACATTCACAGGACCACAGGAACTCATTAGGCTAAAGTCTTATGGCTCTTGTAAGCCAGTGGAGTTCAACCTTTGCGTTCAGGTGTCTGGAACCTTGGGGTGATTATAGTTACTCATCCAGTTGTAGTTGGGGGAAGGACTAAGCATGTGCTTGACTGGATGCCGGAGTTGTTCTTAATGGGTGTTGTTCCTAACGAGTGGTATTGGTGGGGTGACAAATTTGTCCCTTGAGAGATGGTGGTAATGTCACATACCGTGGGGTTTTAAGAAGTATGGTAGGTAGGTGGCTGTGTTAGTGTAATTTTAGAAGCTGGGTGCATTGTTTACACGGGAGTAAGAAGGTTTACAGGCAGATTGGTTGTAGGATATGGCTGCTGTAGGTCAGGTTTTAAATTCCTTGCTAAAAGTTTAGATAACATAAGAGAAGAGAACCTTTGAGGAGAAAGGTCAGGGACAAGCAGTGATTAAGGATGGTTAGTAGTTTGAGTGTGCTAGTTAGGATGGTCGCTAGGAAGAAGCGAGCGGGGGGAATTGAGTTTCCGAGTGGAGTGGTTTGGGGTACTAGTTATGATTGTCATTTAGTAATGAGTGAATTTGGGAATGTTTATGGCTGGCCAGGTAGAGTACTTCATTGTTGGGCATAGGCGAGTTTTCAGGAACTAAGTCAAGGGGTGCTGGTTTTCCGGCACTTAGTGTTAGGTCATTAAAGTTTTGCAATTAGATTATTTGCTACAGTAATTGGGTTACTGCACATCCAGAATGGGATAGTTGGTGGGCTAAGGTGATGTGCTACACTTGATAGGATCTGGGTGTGAGACTGGATACTAGTTGTTTTGATGGGGTGTTGATTTGATTGCAAGGGGTTATAGTTTGGGGTTTTTGTGGTTATAGGTTGTCAATCCATTCAGGATGAGCCATGATTTCAGCTTTGAAGGAAACGGGCTAAAGGGTATGTATTCTCTTAGTGTGGAGGTTACAGTGGTACAGTGGGGTCACGGTAATCCTACTTTATCTAATTTCATTAGGGTGCGTTTCAGTGATTGTATGGCAAGGTGGGTTTATGATGGGATTTTAAGGTGCTTTACAGATGATGGGGACACCGAATGATGTTTGGCTTAACCCTTCACATTATGGGAAGTAGTCAGTTGAACAATTTTGGGTAGGAGGGAGGGGGTGCAACCTGGTCAGGCTGGTTGGTGAAGAAGAGGGATAGGCTTGCCCTTTTCTGTTCCCCCTCTGGTGTCGATGTTCATTTCAAGGATCTGGGGAAAGGAAAATGAGTAGTTGGAGGAAGCTTGTTGACTAGATAAGCAAGCTGAGGTAAGGATGCTGCTTATTTGGTGGAAGGTAATTCAATGAATGGTGTATGAAGTGAGATGGGACGCTGCTTCATAAGTAAAGTAAGCGAGCAGAGGTATGGACCCTGCTGGTTGGGCAGGGTGAATAAGTACATTGCCCTGATTAACATTACAAGGATGGTGCTTCATAAGTAAAGTAAGCAAGTAGTGGTTTGAATGCTGCTTACTGAGCCAGGGTGAGTAGGTACACTACCCTGATTAACATTACAAGGATGTTATGTTGTGTTTAGAATCAATTATATTATGGATAGTTGTAATTAATGAATTTGTTGAACAAAGCTATGTTATGGAAATTTAATAAAGGTTGTCAAATGTCATTTGGTGTGATGTGTTTATTGAAGGGGACCGGGACAACACAGTGTTTATTATCCTCTCTGCAAATGTTTGAGTATCACTTCATTTAATAATTGAACAGTTGCCATCAACTTGTCTTTGTGTTTCCACAATCTGAACCATGTTGTCATCTCCAGTCTTCTCTTTTTTTCTTTTCTTACAGTAATGTTATCTAATCCTTCCAAGTCTAGTTTAGATTTTTTCCTTGTAACCTGCCCCTTGCCTCTTTTTTCTCCCTTTTATATTGGAGAAATGATGTTTTAAGTAGATTGAAAGTTTTGTGATTGTACAATGTTATAATTCCCTGTAATCTAGGCATTATATAATGAAATTGTATTTGTGCAGTTATTATATATTCTCTTTGCATTATCGACATTAATTAATCTCTTTATAGTTTTTGCCTGTGAGCTTACCCCTTTTTTCTTTTTAATCTTCTTCCATGTGCTCTGAAACCCTATATTGTGGTATACGTGCATCCTGAATTCCAAAGTTGTCATCAGTAGATGCTTTATAGGGGTTGAATGAGTTACTAGTAGAATAGTAGAAGCACTTCCTTTCTTAAATTTTATTTATTTAATTTATTTATTTATTTACTTATTTGACATTTGTTAACCAGGTTAATCTGATCGGGCAAAAAAGCCCTTTTTCAGCAGAGCCCCAAGGAGAAAAGCTCTAAAACATATACAATAAGAAAGTAAAACTTATACAAGTACAAAATGCAAATAACAGAGCTTAACTCATTGCATCTGAGTTATACCTCCAGGAGCATCTACAGTTAACTCCCACTGACGCCTTCAGGCATCAAATCCCACCCGTTCACTTATGCATCAACAACCCAAAAAAATGCCACATACAAGGTTCTTAAAGACATCCTCTCAACATCTGCACAATGACAAACTCAACTGCACCAATATTACACATTTGTTGGTTTGGAGAGTTCTCATGCGAGTGGATACAAATAAGTTAATATTAGCAATGATACATAATCAACAGTTAAATCAAGGATAGTAGCATTAGTATGAAGAAAGATTAAGAGGAATGGGAATTTCTTAGTCTGGGGAAAAGCAAGGACAGAGCCATTTATTGGTAAGGTGTGTTTTTAACATTTATTTAAATTTGGTTATAGTAGTATTAGATGTGATATTAACAGGTAGAGAATTCCAGATCTTGATGATATAATGAGTAGGTGGATTCACCAGCACTATTGTGTTGTTGTTATTATTATTATTATTATTATTATGATTATTATTGTGCTTAATTGCTTGAAATGTGTTCTTTTTTCACTTTGCCTAATATTAGCTCATCAGCCCAGTCATTAATATATGTAACACCAGTTTTCCAAGCTCAGGCAGTTACACTAGTACAATTATCTTCTGCAGGTCTAAATTTACTATTTAGTAAGTAAATCATCCAACTTTGAATATGAGCAACTAAATTTTCCAGTATTATCAGGTGTTACCTTTATATATAACTCAGAAGCTATACTTTTAGTCACAAATAGTTGAAACAGCAATAATTAACAAATCACAACCCTAACCCTGCTCCTGGAAATCCTATTGTGTCGTATCTCACAGATTCCTGATAGGCTAGACATTGCAAGGTAAATGATAGGCCAACATCTTGCAACATGTCAGAGATAATATCATGCATGGACATGGCATTGGAATAAATAGTCTATGAAGAAGACAGTCCAGCCTATGTACCTAATACCTGACATGTTTGAAATTGGAAACCCTTTTTATAGCAGTTAATGCAGAAAACCTGCCCATCTGGTGCTTCGCCCTAGGCTTGTGCCTGCTCATCAAAACAACTGAGACATTACAATAGCCCAAGTGTCATGGCAAAATGCCTTCTGCACCATTTAGTGTTGCTTGAGTATGTGATATCTTCATCAGATTTGAAAGGTGCCAACTGGGAATTTCTGTTGATGCAAGGGGTAAAGCAAAAAAGTCATGAGTATACAAAATAGCAATATGACCCATTACAAACCGAACAAAACAAATAGTCAGGCATACTATGAATAAGACATTATCTGCTTAGTGTCAGTTTGCAATGTATCCCAGACAATCTGCTCTAGAACTTAATTCAGAAGTGAAAATAGAAATAAAGTATCATCAAATAAATGGATAATCAGGCAAATGAAACCATTTAAACCACTTCTGTACTAGGGCCCAAGGCTGATCAAGCACGCCTGGTAGATCAACTGTACCAGTTAATGGCAGGAAATTTGGATGTTCAAGAGTTTAAAGTCTGGATCCTATGATGGAAAATGGCATTAACTCCAAAGAGGTGAAGACTGAAAGCCATGGTTAAAAGATCTCTCCTCACAAAAGCTATAATGCAGATGAGTGAATAATCCAATTTAAATGTATTCTGAAAATAGAACTGAAATAAACTTCAGTTGAACTTGAATCTCCACAACCAGTCCCATAAGGATAAGAACTACAGTCAGCCATCAATGTGACAAAACAAAAACAGGCAGCAGTGAACAGTTGAGCTGATAAATAAAAGCAAGGCTTAAAGGAATCACATTCTAAAACACCATTAGCACTGACAAAAGCAGGACAAAGCTGGCAGAAGCTGCAATGCATATATACATTGTACTCATCCGAAGAATTGAGAAAACTGAAATGGCAACTGCAAGAACAGCAAATATCCCACAAAATTACGGTACCATAGTCATACAAGAAAATAAATCTGTCTAGTATAGCAAGATCCTAGGAGTTAAAGCAGGGCACCTTTTCTGATCACACATCATGGTACAAAAGAAAACTATTTAAATGACACTGAAGAACTGAGATGAACAACTGCAAAAAATGACACAGATTGGTATTCAAGGAACTCTTGTGAAAGCAGTCTTGTATAATATGCAAGTGGCTGCAATTCCTGAAATGGTCTGCTAAAGTTTTGTTTATCACAGCTGAGTATCCCATTTCTTGCTCAGTATTTTAGACAAGCATGCACATCCGCTGGCATGGCCCACACAGTTTAGTTCACTACACATAAAAAATTGTGTAGTATAGAAATTCTTAGATTTCTGTGCTACACATTTACTAAGCAGAGCAAAGAAAATGTACAATGTTATCCTTAACCATATTGTATCTGTGATATAGGGAAATATTTCCAGCCCAGCTATCTGGAATTTTGTAAATAATTCTGTCATTTGTGAATATTGATATGATTTATACAGAGCTGTATGTTATGTACTGAGCTAAAATGTAACAGCAGCATGCCCTGCTGACTTAGAAAAGAAATGCATATAAACTATATACCTGTGCAAAACGTATGTTTTAACAGAAACTAGAACATAAAAGGGCTAACTTGCAAAACTTCAAGACAATAAGTTGAAATTAAGTTGCTTTACAATTGTGCTATAAATGTTCTCTCACAGTTTCAGTGTAGTAGATACAATGTCTAGAGCTATAAGTTTTTTGTATTGTCTTGGAGAGAAGTAATTACTAGGTTTAAAATGTAAAATCATTTTATTTTACGACTTCCAAGATCTACAGACATCTGAGAGATATGTATTTTTCATACAGAGATGTTAAATTCTGTTAGTCTCTGTTTTAGCCTGGGAACTAAAGTCAGGTGATAAAAAGTAATGTCATACAAGCTAACCCAGCAGTAATTTTTGATATTAATTTAAGAACTCTGTTAGAGAGAGACTAGGCATTTTGCATTTTGTCTTGGACCTAGCAAGAACATCCACTCATCATCATCATCTGCAATTGCCTTGTAAGATTTAGGACATAGTATCTCTCTTAAATATAGATAGGAATATAGTAAAGATTAGTTTAGATGTTTCCTGTATTTATTTGAGACTGCCTTGCAATATTGTTTAAAAATATTTCCTGTGATTCTGAACTCTGAAGTTACTGTGTTGATTGACTGAGTATTGTCTTGTTCTTTTATTATTTATTATTAAATATATTTAAACCTATATTTGTGGCTGATATTTGTGACACATATTTAAGCTCTTAGCGTACTTGCATATGTATTTGGTGACACTGTACAGGCCACTCCTAAATAGACTTGCAAGTCTTGGTCAGACTACCAGTTGGATAATAGTTACATTACACAGTAGGGTTGGATACCCTTTGTAAGGGCCTTATAGTAGCTGATAAGTAGGGGTTGGTGACAGTGAAAACTATCTTACAGTCTGGGCAGAAGGAAGCATTGCTAGTAAACCTGTGCCAGCCTTCCCCAGGTGTTTGTGTGTGTGTGTGTGTGTGTGTGTGTGTGTGTGTGTGTGTGTGTGTGTGTGTGTGTGTGTGTGTGTGTCTGTGTGTTTGTATATAAACCAAATCTCAAAGTGTGTGTCAGCTACTTGGGCAGGGTCACAAAGCACTGGCTGGACAGAGAGGGTGCTGGAGATCTTGGCTTGACCCCTCTTCTGAGAGCTTAACCCTATATCTGTGCATGTGAGGAGTCTTATTGGAGATCTGGAGAAAGAGGAAGAAACCAGCCCCAGACTGACTGTGATCTCTGTGTGCTCTTAAGGGAAATTGCACTTTACCGTGTGTGTACTTATCTTCCCAGTGTGTACATCCCCTAGCTGTTGCCAGTGTTGAGGATTGAGGCTCCTTGATTACTGGGCCAGTGCAGGGGTGTGTCATATTAATTGGTGGACAGTGGTGGGATATCCACATCACATATTAATTGGGTGATAGTGGTGAGATAGCCATGTTACATATTAATCGGACGGTGCAGTGGTGCAGCGGTAACATTGTTGCCTCACAGCAAGAGGTTCTCCAGTTTGATTCTCAGCTGGGGCACCTTCTGTACAGAGTCTGCATATCCTCCATGCATTCATGTGGGTTTCCTCTGGGTGCTCTGGTTTCTGCCCATGTAACAAAGACATGCGTCTGGAGCATTTCTCCCTGGGCCTCTGCTGAAAATTGGCTTTGTTCCAAGTTGGACTTTCCTGGTAAACAAATATTAAATAATAAATAATTGTCGTGTAGTAGTGTGGATATTGAATTCCTGTAGCCTATGTACAGTGGTCACTGAAGCTGTTTGTACTCTCAATCAGCCACACAGTGAACATTCAGTGTTTCACATTACAATTGATTGTTTTTTTTTTTGTTAGCTTACTTAGTCAGGGAGAGCAGGCAAGCATGTCAGCAGAGGAGTATGACAAGCTGACAAAGAGCCAGTTGGTTGAGATGTGCCAGGCTAAAGGACTGGTTCATGCCAAATTGACTAAGGCAGAAATGACTGCACCTTTGGGCACAGCTGCATCACAGACCAGTAATCAGGAGGACAACCAGCCTAGCCTTGGAGATGTACAGCTCTCAGAAAATGGACAGCTCAACCTTTCCACACAGGGCTTAAAAATCCATCTGGAGTTAGAGACTTGAGCTGGAGACCAAGCATTTGGAAATAGAAGTAGCAGGGCATCACTGCACACGAAAGGGACACCCAGTGCTGCTCATGGGTCTAAGGGAACATATGGTGGGTAAACCAGACTGCCCCAATGGAATCCTCCAGTAGCAGGGGAAGACACTAGTCCAGGTACATGTCCAGAACCAAGGGTTAAATGTTTTAAATGCAACCAGTGGGGCCATGTAGCATATAGATGTCTATGGAGGCAAGGTGAGGAACAAAAGGTGGGAGAGCCAGTAAGTGGCAATGACAAAATACCAGACGTAAGTTGTCTTGAGACAACAAGGGTACTGAGCTATCACAAAAGGTTATATCCTTTCCTAGTGGATGGAAAAGAGGCCACTACTAAGAGAGACATAGCCTCTGACCAAACCATTGTGAAGCCTGCAATGGTTACATAGGAGCACTACTTGCTTGGGCAGTCTACTTCAGTCAGTGCTTTAAGAGGGACCCCATTTCAAAAACCTTTGTCTAGGGATCACCCTGACTGGGAGGTTGGAAAAGGAAGCCAGCAAGTAGGTGTGTTTGAGGATATCCTTGCAGATGTCCTGATAGGGAATGATTTTGATAATGCAGTACCATGTACGCATGCAGTTACAGGCTTGGAGACAAGCATGTGGTTCTGGTATCCTAGGGGAGACACAGACAGACCATGCACTTACAGCCAATACTGGTGAGGTGGTTACTTCAGGGAAGGAGCAGTGAGACTGAAGTTGAGCCTCAACTGCTTGTGGGTACTGATGCTCCCTTGAGATGAGTAGTAGTACCCTAGCTGACAGTCAGGCACCACTGTCAGAGGATACCAGACTTCCTGTGGAAGGGGAACTGGGAAAAGTTACAAAGAGATAGTTGAGACAGGCTCAACTCTCAGACCTTGCGTTAGAAGGTCTGAAGGAGGTAGCTAGTGAGGCACCTGATTCTCATGGGAAGAGGGAATCTGTATACTGGGACAAAGGATTACAGTATAGAGAATGGACCCCTGATGGAGGGCTAGAGAATGAGAGAATACAGCAGTTGGTAGTGCCCAGAGCCTACCATCTGGCACTTCTAGACATAGCCCATGATATTCCCTTTACAGGTCATATGGGCATAAAATATACAAAGAGATATATTATGCAGAACTTTTATTGGCCTGGGATTTTCAGAGATGTAACATGTTACTGCAGGGCCTGTGAGCAGTGCCTAAGGTAGGCAAGGCAGGAGACAAGGTGAAAGCTCCTTTGATGCCTTTGCCTTGCATTGTGACTGAGAAGCCATTTCAGAGGGTAGATATGGATATTGTGGGGCCTCTGAGTACCCCAAGTTCCACAGGTAAAAATATATTCCAGTGGTAGTAGATTATGCTACCAGATATCCTGCAGTGGTGGCTCTGTCCTCCATTGAGCCAGAAAATGTGGCAAATGTTTTGTCAGAAATGTTCAGCCTGGTAGGTTTTCCAAAAGAAATACTGACTGACAGAGGTGCCAATTTCATGTCAGACCTGCTGTCTTGTCTGTGGAAGCACTGTGGGTGAAGCACCTAAAGACCACCCCCTACCATCCCCAGACTAATGGTCTTACTGACAGGTTAAACTCTACACTCAAGACAATGCTACTGGCATTTCCAGACTGGTTCAAGAGGGGATTGGGACAAATAGTTTCCCGATCTGTTGTTTGCTTACAGACAGGTTCCCCAGGAATCTACAGGTTTTTCACCCTTTGAGTTGCTATATGGGCATAGGGTGAGGAGACCTCTAGATTTAATTTGAGATGAGTGGGAGGGTAAGTGTGAATCTCACAAAGTGCCTGTTGTGGCATATGTCCTAAACCGCAGGACAAGGTTCAGGGAACTCATGGGATCAGAGTATGTTGTAGGGCAGCAGGTAATGGTTCTCATTCCTGTCATCCATAACAAGCTGCTGGCAGCCTAAGAGGGACCCTACAAGATAGTAAGGAATGTCAGTGATGTTAACTACATGGTATAACTGCTAGGCAGGAGGCAGGGGCACAAATTGCACCATGTTAACATGGTGAAACCTTGCCATGATAGGGAGGCCCATGTGCTGAGTATTTGCAGTGGATGGCAGGAGGAGTCTGAGGGGGATCTGGTGACTGATCTCCTCAGTGAGGCTCAGACTGACACCTCAGTGGAAAGGGTAGCAATGTCCCAGCAGCTATCCCCTACCCAGGTTCGAGAAATTCGAGCAGTGTTACAGGAGTTTGGGGACATGTTCACTGGGAAACCAGGGTGCGCCCACCTGATGCAGCACCATTTGGATACAGGACCCCAAAGGACTATTAAGCAGACCCCCTTATAGGGAGCCTGAGAGAGTCAAATGGATTCTGAGGGAGGTGATGCAGGAAATGTTGGAACTAGGGGTAATTCAGGAGTCCAGCAGTCCATGCACCCCCCAGTGGTGCTGGTACCAAAGAAGGATGGCAGCACTAGATTCTGTATGGTCTACAGGAAATTAAATAGTCACACAAAGTCAGATGCTTACCCCAAGCCTAGGACAGATGAAACCCTAGAGCAGCTGGGTGGGGCTAAGTACCTTACCACTATTGATCTTATCAAGGGTTACTGGCAGGTGCCCTTGACTCCCAGTGCTAGAGAGAGGTCAGCCTTTGTGACTCCTTTTGGCTTGTATGAGTTTATGAAGATGTCTTTTGAGATGAAAAATGCCCCAGCAACTTTCCAGAGGCTGGTAGAGCATATCCTAGCAGGAGCAGGTGATTTTTCCCCTTGCTTACATAAATGATATTGCCATCTACAGCCATTTCTGGCACGAGCACATTTAGCATGTCAGGGAGGTGCTGGGCAGACTACAGAGGGTAGGGTTGACCATTAAGCCCAGCAAATGCCAGGTGGGTATGGCAGAGGTTTCCTACCTGGGACATGTGTAGTGGTAAGATCAGGCCAAAACCTGCCAAAATGGAAGCCATTCAGGCATGGCCTGCCCCTATTTCCAAAGCAGGTGAGGGCATTCATAGGGGCAGTGGGGTACTACAGAAAGTGTGTCCCCAATTATAGTACCATAGCTGCTCCCCTCACAGATGTGACAGGGAAATACAAGCCAGATAAGGTAATGTGGACCCCAGCATTCTAGAAGCTTAAAGGAGCTTTGGGAGGACCCCTGTGTTGGCCAGTCCAGATTACAGCAAATAATTTATTGTGCAGGTGGATTCTACAAACCATGTGGTGGGGGCTGTACTTAGCTAGGTTTCCTCAGAGGGAGAAGAGCATGCACTGGTATATCTCAGTCATAGGCTCCAACTCAGGGAGGAATGCTCTGCAGCTGTAGAAAATGATGTCTAGCCATAGTGTGGGCACTGTAGAAACTTCAGCCTTATCTGTATGGAAGAAAAGTCACTGTTGTTACAGACCACAATCCCTTAACATGGCTACATTGAGTCAGCCAGCAAATTGCCAACTTGTTAAGGTGGAGCCTAGGGTTGCAAGCATATTATATGACAGTGCAGGATCACAGTGGGGTTAGCACGGCCAACACAGATGGGGTCTCAAGACAGGGAATGGGGAAAGGTATTCCCAGATATGCTCATCCCTCTCAAGCAACATCTCTGAAGGGTCACTTGAAAAACTAGTTAAGTTTTTTTTTTTTTGGGGGGGGGTGATATAGAGAAATATAGCCAGCTCAGCTATTTGGAATTTTGTAAAAAACTCCATGTTATTTGTGAATATTGATATGATTTATACAGAACTGTATGTTTGTACTGAGCTAAAATGTAACCACAGCATCCCATGCTGATTTAAAACAGAAATGCATATAAACTATATACCTGTGCAAATGTTTTAACAGTAGAGACTAAAACATAAATGGGTTAACTTGCAAAACTTCAAGAAAATAAGTTGAAATTAAGTTATTTTATGACTGTGCAATCAATGTTCTCTCAGTTTCAGTGTAGCAGACACAATGTCTAGAGCTAGAAGTTTTTTGTATTGTCGTGGAGAGAAGTAATTACTGGGTTTAAAATGTAAAAGTGTTTTATTGTTTTATGCCTTCTAAGATCTGCAAACATCTGAGAGATCTGTATTTTTCACACAGAGATGTTAAATTCTGTTAGTCTCTGTTTTAGCCTGGGAACTGAAGTCAGGTGACAAAATTGATGTAATCCAAGCTAACCCAGCAACAATTTTTGACATTAATTTAAGAACTCTATCAGAGAGAGAATGGGCATTTTGTATTTTGTCTTGGACCTAGCAAGAACATCCACTCGTCATCATCATCTGCACTTGCCTTGCTGTAAGTAAGATTTAGGGCATGGTATCTCTCTTAGATATAAATAGGAATATAGTAAATATTAGTTTAGATGTCTTCTGTATTTATATGAGACTGGTCTGCAATATTGTTTTAAAATATTTCCTGTGATTTTGAACTCTGAAGTTACTGTGTTGATTGAATTAATATTGTCTTGCTCTTTTATTATTTACTATTAAATATATTTAAACCTATATTTGTGGCTGATATTTGTGAGGCATATTTAAGCTCTTAGAGTACTTGCATATGTATTTGGTGACACTGTACAAGCCACTCCTAAATAGCCTTCAGAGTCTTGGCCAGACTACCATTTAGATAATAATAATATTCCACAGTAGGACTGGATACCCTTTGTAAGGGCTTTATAGTAGCTGATAAGTAGGGGTTGGTGGCATTGGAAACTACCTTATAGTCTGAGCAGAAGGGGACATAGCTAGTAAAACTGTACCAGCCTCCTCCAGGTGTGTGTGTGTGTGTGTGTGTGTGTGTGTGCGTGTGTGTGTGTGTATAAACCAAATCTTAGTGTGTGTGTGTGTGTGTCAGCTACTTGGGCAGGGACATGAAGCACTGGTTGGACAGAGAGAGTGTTGGAGGTCTTGGCTTGGCCTCTCAGCTGAGATCTTAATCCTATAGCTGTTCCAGTGGGGAGTCTTATTGGGGATCTGGAGAAACCAGCCCCAGACTGATTGGGATCGCTATGTGCTCTTAAGGGAAATTGCACTTTACTGTGTGTGTGTACTTGTTATCCTCCTAGTGTGTACATCCCCCTGCTGTTGCTAGTGGTGAGGACTTAGGCCACTTGATTACTTGGCCAGTGTAGGGGTGTCACAGTATCCATTGATGTTAATGGGAAAAACTGAGCAGGGCTTAGCTACTCTACTTTGGTCTGCTGAGAATACCAAACCAGAGGAGTAGTGCAGTGTGTGTGTGTGTGTGTGTGTGTGTGTATATGCATGATGTATGTGAATGTGTGTGACTATGTATTATTGTATCTGTGTTTGTGTGGGGCTATTTATAGAGTGTGACTGAGGAGTGACTGAGATGTGCATAGTGTGTATGTGTCATAACCATTATAGTTTACAGAACTTTATGAATAAGGTAGGGTAAGTAGAACAGAGCTGTGGACCACGCACTGGCTCTGGTCTACTCAGCCTGTCCCGTTCAGCTACATAAGTAAATAGGTCTGTTCATGTTCTCTCTATATATGCATGTGTGTGACTGCGTGTGTGAGTGCACATATCACTGTGCAGCATATATGTATGTGTGTCTGTGTGCCTGACGGGCAGTGCACGTGTGTGTGTGTGTGTGTGTGTGTGTGTGTGTGTGTGTGTGTGTGTATGTGTTTGTACACATCTTTGCAGGTACCTGCAATTCATATTCGATCACTTGATCAGTAGTTCAAGCTGCTTGTGTGAGCAAATCTTATTTAATAAATTTAAAGTTTTAATATGACTCAGCACTTTGCAAAGTTCTGCATAACTTTCAATCGATTTACTCCCAAGCAGCACAACTTACCTTATCTGAACATCATAAGTTATGCTGATGCAAGCACTAAAATGAATCCATGAATACCACTTACATTCACAAAAATAGTGTATCTGCAGAGGCCATTCAAATGAACAAAGCCCAAGGTCTGAGAGCAGATTTGGGACAAACATGAGGCAGAACACCAAAACAGTAAAGCCTTGTGCACAGGAAGGTCAGTAATGGTAAAAACAAGAAAACTGGTAAACTGTTGACAAGCTGCCAAGATTACCAAAAATGCAGTCTGGTTAAACAGTTGAGCATGGAAAATGTACTGTGTTAAAAAGGAGCGTCCTAAGGGAAGTAAAAGGACTTAAAAGGACTTAAATGGATAAAAACAAATCCATGTCCAAAAAAGTGTATAGTGAGAAGCAACTCAGTCAACAAGCTACCATTTTGCTCTTCCACATGCAGTGCTGATTCCATCCTTCCTATACAAGAGCATGGAGAATGCCATCCTAGTGATGGGATCATATCTCTCTCTCTCTTTCCTTCTTACTTACCTGTGATTCTGGTAGTCCTTCCCAAAAAGGTGGAAGGAAGGGGATTCAGAGTCTGTGAACACACAGGTAATAAAGGAAATGTTTCTGAATTTCACTGCCTTAGATAGCCTTCTTTAACTTCTCCTTACTTCCTGGTTTGGTCAGTACACATTCAAGCACCATAGC
>NC_056734.1:281969675-282037175 GCF_019279795.1 Protopterus annectens | reverse complement strand
AATGTCCCTGACCTGGTTTGAGAGTCTGTGTTGATCTTTGGTTTCGGTCTCTCTGACAGCACCTATTATTACTTTACACTGTACAGTAAAACAAAGTTTGACAGCTGGTGCACAAAAGGAACATGTTGCACACATTAATGTTTCTATATTATTGATGTAGCATGCTCAGGAGATGTATAACTCTACAGTAGTAGATAAACAAGTAAGATATGTGGTCACACTAGTGAAGGGTTGATAACGATGTTGTGGAACAATACTATGTTGCTTCAAATTTAATTATAAGATACTGGCGGGGCAGGGTGAGTGGTAGTTTAACCGCATGGGAGGGCATTGAGAGTGGTGCTTGCTACAGTGCATCCTACAAGGTACTTTACTAATACGAATCTAGTGTACCTCATAATAGCTTGCACCGGTAAACTGTGGTTATGGAATGGTGACAGATGTTTGAGTATCAGACTTTTTATGCTGCATTCTTTACCAGTCCTTCAAACTACATAAATGTTTTATGATTAGTAGATTGCTGTAGTTGGGGTTGAACACCAAAAGGACAGATCTATTAAAATAATGCAGCTAATTCCTGGCTTGACTGTAGGTGCAGGTGAATGATAACGGTGAGATACCTTGGCAGTGCTAGCTACCTGGTGGTGTAAATTTTGGGGGTGAGAGGATTGTGGAAGTGGCACCTTGACCCCAACTCCAAAATGGGGGGAGTTGAGATTGGATGGATGGTTGCAGGGATTGACTATTCATAAGGAAATGTTGAGGCAGGTAGGGCTTGGTTAGTAAAGCACTAACAGTCATGTGGGGGGGTATTGTGCATTTGTGTAAGCAAATTGGAATGCTGTACTGTTGCTAATTTTATCACAATCAGATGTGGTGTATACTAAGTTCATTTAGTGGCAGCAATAGTTAAATACAGATATTGGTGGGTTATAATGACAGTAGTTTGAGGGATCTTTATGGTTAAAAATTGGATACAGAGTCCCCAGATCGATCAGCTAGTTATTGCAGGTGATAAGGGATGGGTAGGGGGAGATTGGTTTGCTGCATACACACCAGGTAAGGGGTTTAATTCCCATACTTAATTTGTATTGTGCCTAACCATATTTGTAGAATGTAGGGAATGTGAAAGCACTTGTGCTGTAATTTGACTGACCAAATGTTCTTGGAGATGTGAATCATTTTGTTACCATGGGGATTAAGAATCTGACTGGTAGCTCCATAATTGGGTGGATGGAGATTGCTACCTATAAGCTTTGCAATTTTCATGACAGCAAGGTGCTTAATTTGTTTTCTTTTGCAGATGATGGAGGTACAGAATTTCTGACAGAGATGGTAAAGGACACAGTTTGTATCAGCTGGTGGGCCTGAATGAAGTGGAGTGGACAGATGATGCTGCTGTTGGAGGGTCTGGACATTGGCGTGGAAGGCAGTAAGGTTACTGGTAGTCACATGATTTCAGGTGCTCATTTAGGCAAGTAAGAGTTTGTATGGTTTGATATTACTGTGGTGTCAGGTATGCTTGAGGTAAATTAGGGGCATGGTGTAGCAGGTGTTTAGTTAGTATTAAGGGGAATTGTGGGGTAGAACCTAGGTGGGGTGAAATTAACATTAGCTGCGGTTGGGTTGGTTTTGGGATCTGTGGGTAACAAGGTTTCCAGTAATTTTAATATGGTAGGAATGCAGTTAGGCATGCCAGATTTGGGTGGAGCTTTTGGGCTGACTTTACAGTTATCTATTCAGGTTATGGTATTGGTAGAGGCACATGATTTGATCTGGTGATAGAAAGCTGATATGGTTCATAGGGCATGGTAGGTATTGATAATGTTACATACTAGGTTAGACTTTAGATGGGGTACCACAAGAACCATTTCATTTATGCTGGAGGGAATTTTGTAGGTAGGCTTTCTGGAAGCATTGTAGGCATGAGGGTGTTTTTGGTATATTTTGGGAGCAGGGTGCTTTGTTTACATGGGTGATAGCAGGTTTAAGCAAGGCATGCTTTTGGAGTTTTCCAGAAGTTGGCCATGTTCTACTTCTTTGTGTCGTGGCTAGGGTTTTAGCCAGGAGGGTTTTAGGAGATACTGATTTGGGGTGTTTAAGGTTATGCAGGTGTTAGATGTTTCTAGCAGTTAGCACCTTAATCAGGAGCATAGTTATTGTGCTATCATGAATTTGGTTGGTTTTCATTGGTTTGATGGGTTGGTTGGGTTGAGTGGGTAGAAGGACAGATGTTGACTATTGTAAGATGGGTTTTATTGAATGATTGGTCTTTGGATTTGAGTTGAAGGGGTTATAGTTTCTGGGCATTTATATGGCTATAGGTGGTCATTCTGGAAATGTTTTGAGGGTCAACAAAGGTGCGGATGGCCTTTAGGTGCTCATTTGTATCGGATAGTTGGAGGGATGGCAGGATGGCTCTTGGCGATTATTATATAAGGCTGTTGCTATGAGTTAGTTGCTCAAATACCATGATGGCCACTTAAAACATTTTATGTATATAATGGACAGTTGGTGTGATGTCAGGACTGGTATTGTGCTGACCTTAAAGGGATTTCGTTTGGTTATAACATTCATTTGGGTGGCAAAATGGGGATGTAAGGTGGCATGAGGGTAGGCAGTCACGTCTGCATAGTTTTAGTGGCAGTGGGCTTAGGGTTTGGCTTTCCAGTTGGCCGGTAATGCCTTTTGAATCCTTGCAAGATTTCCATTGGTCATGAGGTACGGATTATTTTGTTCATGTGCAGTGGTTATGCTGGGTTATGAGGTTATGGTTTGTTACATTAGCATAGGAAAAGATCAGTGGTTTGCTTTCAGTTGTTTGGATAACTGGATATTGTTGTTAGTTATGTGATAGGGCTTTAGGAGGTGATGGCTCAGATCCAGTTTGGTTAGAGAGGATGGGGTACACCCCAATGATATTTGGCCTAATTACTTAATGGTGGTTAGGTCGCTGAAAGTTTATCAGAGAGAGGGGAACAGCCTTGTTAGGCTGGTGGGCAAAGAAGAGGGACAGGCATACCCTCTTCTTTTTCCCTCTGGTTTTGGATGGTCATATCAATGAACTAGGAAAAAAAGTGACTATTTGGAGGTGGCTCGATAAATAAGCAAGTGGGGTTAAGGAGGCTGATTATTTGATTGGATGCATGATTCAATAAATGGTAAATAAAGTGAGTAGTGGGACGCATCTTCATAAGTAAGTGAGTTGGAGGTATGGATGCTGCTTACTGGGTCAGGATAAGCAAGGTCACTCTGTCCTGATTAACATTACATGGATGAGGATGTTGGAATTTAATCAGCTATATTATGTTTCAGTTGTATTTAATAAATATTGGATAACAAAGTTATGTTTATGAAAGTTTAATAAAGGTTGTCAAATGTCATTCGGTGTGATTTGTTTATTGAGGGGACCGGGACAAAGACATACTGCCTGGAGTTAAGACTATGATAGTCAAAGAGTAGCAGATTCAATACAATGTGGAATGATCTGAATGTTGGCAAGACTCTGTGTGTACTTTATGTCTATACATACATACATACACACACACACATACACACACACACACACACACACACACACACACACACACACACAAAACACACACAAACACATAAATACATAGATAGCTAGATAGCTAGATAGCTAGATAGATAGATAGATAGATAGATAGATAGATAGATAGATAGATAGATAGATAGATAGATAGATAGATAAGCATTCCATATAGGCAAACATTTCATAGTACTGAATGTTTTTAATGCCAGCAGAAGTGATTGAATAAACATATGGTCACTTCTGCCTGCATTGCATTGTGAGAAGTCATGGAACAACAATCTTGGAGGTGGTATATATATATATATATATATATATATATATATATATATATATATATATATATATATATATATATATATATATGATTAGTAGGTGGTGTAGGGGGCTTGCTTCCTGCAAAAAAATGTTGCTATGTTTTTTGAGACTTTTTTCATTATTTTGAGTTTGGATCCTTTAGGATCAATATTTTGCTGTACACTTTTTTGGTACCTCAATGTTATGAAGCAAATACACATATGGGTCTTGCACAGCCAGTAAACAAAAACTATTATATAAGTAAATATTTAAATGGATATTGTATGTATATATATATATATATATATATATATATATATATATATATATATATATATATATATATATATATATATATATATATATACAGTGGATATAAAATGTTTCTACACCCCTGTTAAAATGACAGGTTTTTGTGATATAAAAAAGAGACATCAATAAATGATTTCAAAACTTTTCCCACCTTTAATGTGACCTATAACGTGTACAATTCAATTGAAAAACAAACAAATCTGTTAGGGGAAAATATAAAAAATAAAAAATGTACAATACTCTAGTTGCATAAGTGTGCACACCCTTAAACTAATACTTTGTTGTGTGTGCACACCCTTAAACTATTTTTTTTGTTGAAGCACCTTTTGATTTAATTATAGCATTCAGTCTTCTTGGGTAGGAGTCTATCAGCATGGCACATCTTGCCTTTGCAATATTTGCTCACTCTTCCTTGCAAAAGCACTCCACATCTGTCAGATTGCAAGGACATCTCTTGTGCACAGCCCTCTTCAGTTCACCCCACAGATTTTCTATTGGATTTAAGTCTAGATGCCTGAAACTTTTGGGCCAAAAGTGACTGGTATTTTAACTGTTCATAATTCCCTCCACCTTGACTAAAGCCCAAGTTCCAGCTGAAGAAAATCAACCCCAATGTATGACACTGCCACCACCATGATCCACAATGGAGATGGTGTTCTTTTGGTGATGCGAAGTGTTTTTGCACCAAATGTACCTTTTGGAATTGTGACCAAAAAGTTCAACCTTGGTCTCATCAGACCATTACACATTTTCACACATGCTTTTGGGAGATTTGATGTTTTGTTTTGCAAATTTTAGCCAGGCCTGGATGTTTTTCTGTGTAAGAAAATGCTTCCGTCTTGCAACCCTACCCCATAATCCAGACATTTGGAGAATATGGGAGATTGTTGTCACATGTAGTACACAACCAGTACTTGTCAGAAATTACTGCAGCTCCTTCAGTGTTGCTGTAGGTCTCTTTGCAGATTCCCTGACTAGTTTTCGTCTTATCTTTTCATCAATTTTGGAGGGATGTCCAGTTCTTTGCAACATCACTGTTGTCCCATATTTTGTCCACTTTTTGATGACTGTTTTCACTGCGTTCTATGGTATATCCATTGCTGTGGAATTTTTTTTGTACTCTTCTCCTGACTGATACCTTTCAACAATGAGATCCCTTAGATGCTTTGTAAACTCTCTGTGAACCATGGCTTTTGCTTTAGCAGGCAACTGAGTAAATATCAAGAAACTCCTACTAGGACAGCTGAACTTTATTTGGCTTTAATCAGAGTCTCTTTAATTGATGGCAGGTGTGTACCCAAGAAGACTGAATGCTGTAATTAAATCAAAAGATGCTTCAACAAAGTATCAGTTTAAGGGTGTGCACACACAACAAAGTATTAGTTTAAGGGTGTGCACACTCATACAACCTGTGTATTGTATTTTTTTTATTTTTTACATTTTTTCTCCCAACAGATTTGTTTGTTTTTCATAGGTTCATAAGTTCATAGGTGTGTACTAGGCTAATGGCCTTGGAGCCTTTACAAGCCTAGCCAATAGAATTACCATGACATCATGCCACCCAACCTTAGTTCCTAGTGCCTCTGTCGAGTAGAGCCACTGGAGTGATCCCCAGAGTGAATTTTCTATTTCCCATCCACTCATTAAGATTTCACTTGAAGAGGGCCAGTGAGGTGCTCTGCTTGACATGTATGGGAAGTCTATTCCATATCATGGGCAGTCTCTGGGTTATGAACCTGTCCCTCCAGCATATTCTGTTGATTGTGGTAATGAGGTTGAGGTCTCTGGTGTGTGTGGTGCAGAGGGATTGGGATTTCTTTAGATATAGCATTTCTAACAGAGCTGGGTCAGACATGGATTTGAAAGTCAAGCAGAGATCGCCTCTAAGTAGGCGATATGAGACAGAGAATAGTTAGAACTTTTTGAGTCTGTCCATATAGAATAAGTGTTTAAGACTTAGGATCATATTTGTGAGGTACTTTTGTGGCCTGTCCAGATGTTGCAGGTGTCTAGTGAGGTACATGCCAAATGGAGCATTCTACTCGATGATTGGCCTAATGAGGGAAGAGTAGAGGGAGACAATGACCTCTTTCTTCCTGGATGCAAAACCCTTAGTAATGAGATGTGCCACACAGAAGGACTTTCTGACTACAGTGGCAATGTGGTGGTCAAAACAGAGGTTGCTGTCAACCTATGTTCCAAGATCTCTTATAACACCTTCTGTGTTCAATGGACTACCATCGATGTGGTAATTCAAGGGGACCAGGGTTTTCCCAAGGGGGACGATGACACATTTTTTGGCATTGAGTTTAAGGCCATGGTTCTCACACCAGTCACTGGTCTCACTGAGCCCAGGTTATAGGTCACATTAAAGGTGGAAAAGTTTTGAAATTATTTATTGTGGTCTTATTTTTTTATATCACAAAAACCTGCCATTTTAACAGGGGTGTGCAAACTTTTATATATATATATATATATATATATATATATATATATATAGCTTTACCTATAAATAGTTGCACGATGTATACATATGTGCGAAAACGAATAAGGACACACTCACAATAGCGACGTACAACTTAACGAACACATAGTGTCGAACTGACCTGCATAACAAGACCGGCACCTATACAGACCGAAATTCCCTACCGCTCTAGACCCAGGAACAAGTGCTACCATGGGTCCCAAGGGGGGCGCAGGTCCAGGATTTGGTTGGGTGGCACTGGATTTCGATGAGTGAACTGACGACATTCAGAATAGCTGACGTTTCATCCCACAAAGTTATTTCTCACTATTCTGAACATTCGACATTTTAGTGTTCGTTTTTTTTTTTTTTTTTTAAGAAAGAAAGATAAACATATATGAGTATGTGTTAAATTATTAGCATGCAAAGGCATTGAGTCTGAAGTCATCAGTGCTGGCATTTTGAAATTCAGCATATCAGACAACTCTATACATCAAAAGAGCAACAGATCAAAAAAGATAACATGCATTTTTTTTTTTTTTTTTTTTTTTTTTGTAACTGGAACACCAAAACCCAAATATGCATTTGGATCAAATTTGTCTGAATAATGTCAATGTTATGAAAAGTTTTTTTTAAAGGAAAGATGAAGGGTTAGGGGTACATTTAAGGTTAGAGTTAGGGTTAGTAAGATATCCAGAGGGACAATGTACAGAAAGGTCAAATAATGTGACTAGAGAGACTGATACATCAGGAGAAATGATAGTTACATTGGATAAGAGTGGTTAGTAATAAGTGCAGGTGTAGTGATAACCAGAGTAAGGTACGCCATACCCAAATAACAGTAAAATTCTCAAAATTGAAGGACAGAAAAAAGTAGTACCCAGAACTTTGAATCTGATGATTCCTACAGTATGAAAAGTGCAGGGGGGGGGGGGGCAAATGTCATACCTAGTTTATGGAGGTGTGTTGTAGTTATGCTTAAAGAATGAATGATTAGACAAGAAAATAAGTTGTGTTTATTGAATTAGGATATAAATGATGTGCATTTGGAGTTATCAGTACCATGACAAATAGGTTGTATAGTTTGGCAAGCAATTGTAGAATGTATATTATATTTAAAAATGTCTATGTAAAACAGTAACCGTATAAATGGCAAGCTAAAAAAAGAAAAGTTAAGCTCTGGACCAGGTAAAAGAGGAAGAGATAAGTTGGATGATTCTTTTTAAAGACATAGTTCTTCTCATGGATCCATAGTTATTATAGCCACCCTGAGCTTCTGTATTGGATATAAAGAGCTACAGCTACATGAGTACATAGTAAGAAGTCCCCACCTCAGTCTACTGCTTAATGTAACTGTTTCTGTATATTTGGGGAGATAATTACTGCTTTTACAGAGATATACTTATTTGTTCTGTTATATTTAGAAAGTAGGAATACTGGTATCTAAGTTGTAATTTCTCTGCTATAGCTGATGCAGACAAAGTATAGTAATATTTTTCTAAAGTGTTTTGGTCGTGAGTAAGCTAATGCCTGATAATTGAGGTAGAGTGATTTGAACAAAAACATTGTTTGCTTATATCCAAGGAAAGAGTGTATAATTGCATATATGCATGCATACATGAACATATATATGTATACACATGCCCACACACATATATACATTGTGTGTGTGTGTGTGTGTGTGTGTGTGTGTGTGTGTGTGTGTGTGTGTGTGTGTATATATATATATATATATATATATATATATATGTATAGATAGATATACTTTTATATATATATAAATATATATATATATATATATATATATATATACATATATATACATATATATATATGTACACACACACACACACACACACACACACGCATATATATATTATATATATATATATATATATATATATATATATATATATATATATATATATAATATTTACAGGGAGTGAGGGAAACACACACATACACACTCAAAATACCCTTACTATATATATATATATATATATATATATATATATATATATATATATATATATATATATATATACATATATACATGTATATATGTATGTATATAGCAAGAAAGAGAGAGAGAAAGAGATGGAAATTTAAGCTTTCATAAGCCAAAATAAATGCATTAAACCCATATTAACAAAGCCTAGAGCTGAGCCTGTATGTGGGTCCAGCAGGAGGGGACAAGCCTGTGTCAAGTGTCCTTCATACTGTCATTGTTCTGGACTCAAGAAAACAGGATCAATATTCCATAACTAGGGTGGGGGGGTTTCTGCCCCTAGTGTAAACTTTTAAACAATGCCAACCCTAGGTAATGTGGTTTGCCCATAGCCTAGCCTTTTCAAAACCGGCCAATCACAGAAAATCGGTCCTACTTAAACCCAAGAGGCAGGAATATATCTCATAACTGGTTGTAGCTTCCCCTTGCAGGCACCATGTCAGGAAGGCGAGAAGGTGTGCACTTTCAGGCACAGCACTGGTGCATCCAGGAGTCCAGAGTCATGGCAGGACTCCTTGTCAAAGACCATGATCAGAGACTGCTGCAGGGCCAGTACCAGGGCTCCTAATATAAGGCGGAGACCTGGGACTGTCTTGCCCATGACCTCACCAGTGCCACTGGCATACTTAAAACTGGTGAGCAGGTCAGGCATCACTATGCCAACCTGAAGCGGTGTAAGGGAGACCACTTGGAGCAGTGGATCCAAGAGGCTAGAGCGGCAGGGGATGATCCAGTTGTGTGTAAGTATCACCCAACTATGTGTGTAATAATTACCAGCTCATGTATATCAAGGATAGGTATGGCTAAATATTCCTCTTATGTCCCCTACAGCTGAAATGGAGAGGGCTGCAAACCAGGAGGCCCACATCAGTCGCCTGGCGAGATTGCGATGCGAGGCAGGTCAGTAATACTCATGCATTTACTGTCATAGGAAATAAAACTAAAAGTAGTAGTAAATAAATTGCCTGTATAAAACCTGTATTGATCAAAGCAAGTACTGCATGTACCGCAGAATACGGCAGGAAGAGTCTCATATAGTTTGTATATAAATAAAAGGGTAACAGCCTGACAATAAAGGTCTAACTGCTGGACTGCATGTGTATACTCTGGTATCATATGTTAATGTAGATTTGCAATCATGTAATAGTACTGTTGTATTAAGCACTATTACCAACACCATGCACCATAAATTTAATGTGTATGAATGCCTGTATATGACTGGTGTAATCCCCAGAGGCCATTTAGTACAACTGAGAGGCACATTGACAGAAAACAGGGAAAATGCAGACAACAAAACCCAAATAGCAAATGCAACTGAGATGTGAACTGTTGTTTTTTTAGCACACACAGCCATTGTTCAAATCCTGCCAGTGGTAGTAGTCTGCATACAGCATCATACCCCACAACTGTACAGATATATCCAGAATGTCCAGTAAAGTGGCCCATATCTGTTGCCTATCAACCTGCCCCCCTGGGAAATCAGTGGGATGATCCCAGATGTATAGGTAGCAAACAGGAAATACAACTGATTGACACACATCTATTAGAACAAAGCTGGCACACTAGCAACTCCCCAAAACCTTATGAGACTAAGAAGCCACGTATGTCCCATTTACACCCCAACTTGTCAAGTTGTGGCCAGAGTGTGTACAGTAACAGAGTGAGATGTATGTGCATAATAGTAATGTGGAATCTGGTCATGTATTGCTAACAAACATTTCTCCCACAGGTCTGCCAGATACTAACACTGTGCCCAGAAATACAAGAATGATACCCTGTACTGGTACTGTTTACATTGGTATTGTATGGCATTGCGACTGATGCAGTTGCTCTGAATAATGAGGTATTACACATCACTGTTGCCCATACTGTTCTACAAAATATTACTGTCTAGGAGATCTGTATAAGAGTGTTGTAATACAAGGTCAGAATGCAAAAGTACATGGGGATTAATAAGACAGAAAGCAGATAGGAGATATACAGCAATATCTATGTAGCAGACACAACTGTGATAGACAGTATTTATGATGTAGCAAATACAGTCATGATCTGAATCCTGGGAGTGGATGTAGGCTGCATACATAATCATACCCCACAACTGCACAGATGAGGCCAGAATGTCCAGTATATGGGCCCGTATCTGCTGCCTGTCCCCCTGTCCCCTCTGGAAAGTCTTTGGGATGATCCCAGATGTTTAGCCAGCAAACAGGGAATACAAGTGATTGTCAAACATCTATGAGAACAAACCTGTCACTGTAGCAACCCCCGAGACTGTTAGGAGAGTAATATGCCAAGTATGCCCTATCTACACCCCCATGTTGTCAAGCTGTGACCAGAGTGTGTACAGTATCAGAGTGAGATGTATGTGCATAATACTAATGTGTAATCTGGACATTTGTGTGGCAACAGTCAGGTAGTGCAAACAGGTACGCTGGATACGAACATGGTGCTGAGAAATAAAAAACATTATAACCTGTACTGGTACTGTTCACTCTGGTATTGTAGGGAATTGTGAGTGTTGCAGTTTCTCTGAATAATAAAGTATCACTGATCATTGTCACACACACTGTGCTACATAATATAACTGTGTAGGAAAGCATGTATATGTGTGTGTCGGGTCACTAAAGGCAGATATTCTAGATATGTCCCGGCACACCTCCATGTGGTCAACACATGGCCAGAGTCTGTGCAGAAAGAGTTGGATAGCTATGCGCACATCAACTCAGAATCTGGGAGTATGTGTAGAAACAGTTAGTTAGTGTTAACAAACATTCCCCCCACAGGTATACCAGGTAAGAGGCGTATACTAGAGGTAAAACCAGTTCATGTCTAATGATGATGACAGCCATATCACTGTCCAAACTAAAGCTATAGGGTTCATAAGTTCATAGGTTCATATGTAGGGACTAGGCTATCTGCCTGAAGGCATTTATAAGCCTAGCCAGAGTTGTGTTGGCTTTCGCCGCCCCCTTAGATTAGTTCCCTGTGTCTGCCCAGCAGAGCCATTGAAGTGGGGTAAGCTTTCTATTTCCCATCCACTCATCAAGGTTTCTCTTGAAGAGTGTTAGTGAGGAGCTCTGCCTAATGTAGATTGGAATCTTGTTCCAGAGCATGGGAAGTGTCTGGGACAGGAATCTATCCCTCCAGCATGTCCTATTTATTATTGTGGTGAGGTTTAGATCCCTAAAGTGTGTGGCTTGAGGGGATATGGTTTTCTTTAGGTGGAGCATGTCCATCAATACTGGGTTGGATATGGCCTTGTATGTCAGGCATAGATCACCTCTGAGTAGGCGGTATGCAACCGAGTACAGCTGAAGTTTCTTCAGTCGAGCTACATAGGGCATCTGTTTGTGACCAGTGATCCTCTTAGTGAGGTACTTCTGCGGTCTTTCCAGCTGTTGCAGGTGTCTTGTAAGGTACATCCCAAATGGGGCATTGTACTCTATGATAGGTCTGATGAGTGATGTGTAGAGGGGCACAATGACCTCTTCTTATCTGCATAGAAACCCTTTTGTGATTAGGTGAGCCACATAGAAGGATTTATCTAACCACTTTGGCAATGAGATTATCAAAGGAGAGATTACTATCTACTTGGGTCCCCAAATTGTTTATTACGTCTTCTATATTTAGGGGGATACCACCTATGCGATAGTTTGTGGATACTTTGTTTTTCCAAAAGGGGATGACTATGCACTTTTTGACATTTAGCTTGAGGCCATGGTTTTGACACCACATATCTGTCTCAGTGAGATCCTTTTGGAGGATGTCTTTGTCAGCCGGAGATTCAGTTATAGCTCCTAGTTTGTAGTTGTCTGTGAACTTGGTCAACCATAAACCTCCTGTGCTTGCCTGTACCTCTGAGACGTATATGCTGAACAGGAAGGGTCCTAGGACAGAGCCCTGGGGAATGCCACTTGTAACCAGTTTAGAGTGAGACCTAGCTCCCACAACTCTTACCATGTGGGTTCTGTTCGTGAGCCAGTTGGCAACCAAACTCGTGATGTAAGGGTTTATGTTCAGGTTGGTGAGCTTGTCTATAATACCAGAATGGGGAATGGTATCGAAGGCCATTGGGAGGTCTAGGTAGGCTGTGTGGACCACCTTTCCCTCGTCTATAGCCTTGGTATCTGTCTCAAATAAGTCCATCAGGTTTAGGAGGCATGGTCTGCCCTTAACAAAGCCAAACTGGGTAGGGTCCAGTGTTTGGAGGTTCCCAATGTCTCTGTTAATGAGATCCATGATGATGCACTCCATAACCTTGCAGACCAAGCTAGTCAGGCTTATAGGGTGATAGTTCCTGGGGTCTGTTGTAGCTCCACCTTTGTGGAGCAGAATAACTGTTGATGTGCGCCACTCTATGGGCACATAGCCTGTAGAGAGGTTAAGTTTGAACAGTGTGCTTAGGTGAGGGGTTAGTTCATCTTTAAGCTCATGTAGGACACACACTGGAACACCATCCGGTCCCATTGATGCTGTGTTTTTGGCTTTGGAAAGGGCTCTTTTAACCTGAGTGTCTGTGATTTCAGGGGCACAACATTCTTCTGGTATGGTTACGGGCCCTTTTGGAGGTGAAGTTTGCACTGAACCTGTCTGCCAGGATGTTGGCAATATCAGTCGGTTCAGTGCATTTTGTACCATTCTGCACTAACTCCAAGTAGATCTGAGAATTGCCACTTAGATTCTTGACATAGCTAAAGAATGCCTTGTGGTTATATTTGGAGTTCTTGGCAATTTTTCTTTTGAAGCTAGGTAGTGTAGTAAGACTTGTAAGGTACAGATAACAGCATTGACTAGGAAAGTAATGTGGACTACAGGAATATACTACCTGTTAATTGACATCTTTCTCTCTCCTCCACCATATCTCCAACAATAATAACATACCCACCCCCAACTGGTATGTAATGACACTTATGTTCTGATAATATCCAATTGTTTGATAAATATTTTAATTGTTCCCATGCATGTGCTATATTGAATTATTCCAAAATTGATGGCATGGTGCCATCAATGTACCTGTATGCTGTTCTTATTACCACTGTGGTCCCATATATGCATGTGTTCTGTTTGTTATGCAACTGTTCCGTATTTGGTGTCTGGGTTAATGGGAATATCTATGCATGCTGTTATACCTAACCCTGGAATGTGTTGACTATTACTATCCCACATATGATGATGAAATCTAAACATTATAGCATGGTTGGGAAGGCCGGTCCCAGCAGACCACCTGTCCCTCATCAGCTGGCCGTGGCACCGAGCACCAGCATGTCTGGGGCCCAACCCGGGAACTCCCTGTTAGTTAGTCCTGCATCACCTTTGGGTGGAACCGCCTCAGGGAATGGGCTCACCCCCCCCCGGGAGTGGGTGCAGACAGGTACCTGTCACCCGTCACCAGGTTTGGTCATGGTGCATAGAGAGATCAACCAACAGCTTGGTGCTCTTCTACACCCGCTCGACGGCCATTTGTTGCAACTAGAGTGTCAGTCTGGCTCTGCGACTCAGCCCCCAGCACAGCCACCATTGGGCCTGTGAAGGTGCAGTGGTGACGGCCCATGAGTGGTGACCTCAGTCCCACTGTTTCCACTAGGGGGCTCATGGGCTTCCGATTTCCCAACACCCCTCCTCATCAAAGTGTTTACCCCCACATGTGTCATATACCATCCCTGTATGTGTCTTGTTTGTCTTGTCTGTTAACCTACCCAACCTACCTCCCCAAATATACCTACTATCCCTCCACAACATCCCACTCTCACCTGAAAAAAAAAAAAAAGGCAATCTGTTCCCAAAAAAAAAAAAAAAAAATTCTCGCCCTATACATAGCTGTCCATTTTGCACATGTGTCCACTGGACACATGTAATCTGGTCTAATTGGCATAACAACTTATTATTGTGGTCCTCGCCCACTTGTCAGTTTGATCTACCTCCAAATTCAGTGTATATGCACAGCTGTTGCTGTAGAAGAAATGGGCAGCTCCGGACCTTCCCTACACCCTTCCTGCATATCCGTGGTATTTTCCCTACTGTCTTTCCCTCTTTGTGCGTCTTTTTTCACCACTTTCCTATCAACCCCTTTTTCTTTTCTTTTAAAGAAATTAACACAGGGGTAAGCAGGAGTAAGCACTTTTAAACAGCAGTAAGTGGGTTTAAGCCTGTTTGCACAGGTGTAAGCAATTCCTACACTGGTTAAGCAAATTAGGAGCTAACTGAGTATAAGAAACTGTAACCGGAAGTTAGCAGTGCTTACCTTCATGCAAACCCGCTTACAACTGCTCAAAAGTGCCTTAATCACTCTGTATCCAATGGCACTTGTTCTGCCCAGCAACAAAATAAACAGTGTCTGCAAGTCTTGAATCCAGGACCCTGCACACCATAGACAAAGTGATTTACCACTAAGCCATGTCAAGTATACCTAATACTGATGTATTCCCAAACATATCATTCAACAGTACAGAGAATGTATTGCAACATGTAGATGTATGTTTGCATGTAAATATATTATCTAAACAGATACAACACATCTATATATGTGTATATATATATATATATATATATATATATATATATATATAAACATATATACATACAAATGCCTATATCTATATGTCTAAGCACGTTATGTATATGTAAGCAGTTATATATATCTATGTAGGTATATACGGACATAGTTATATTTATGTAAGCAGATATATATATATCTATATAGGTTTATACGGACATACATCTGTAGATAAAAATGGGAACATAACAAAAACATATATGTCCACGTGCACCATTAATGGGGTTGAGAGGCCAGAAACAATAAATGTCTTGTACGAATAGGTATAGCCCGCCCACAACCAAACACGTCCGCAGTGCAATACACTACCAAGTGTTGCAGATCCCATAAACAGGACCTGACACGATACATGGGCACAAGATGTTAACAGTACTCCATCCCACCTGTATAATGTCAGGCTGGTATCGGTAACTTATCATGCAGTAAAGTCTGGCTCCCACAGGTAATGTACAATGTGGAAGCTATCAGCATACCTAGCGTACATATACACAGACACATATATCCAGATACAGATATATATGTATATATATATATATATATATATATATATATATATATATATATATATATATATATATATATGTATACAGAGAGAAAGAGATATGTGACTACACATACACATGCAGAGATATGTATAGTAAGATACATATGTAGAAGGTGTACACCATATGGAACAGCCACTGTGCCTACAGTTAACACCTTAACAACTGGACACTTTATGAACCACCCATACAAATGACAATCGTTGCCTGCAACATATACACACAGAGAGGTCATAGGATATAACACCACACAGGTTTGCATAAATGGAAAACCTTTATTGGTGTACTATTACAATTGTATATGACATGTCATATAGCTGTTCAGACATTGACATCCATATAAACAGAGTAATGCAACTGTGAAACAGTTATACTAATATAGTAGTCTGGAAAGGTTTACAAATGTTGTTGTCCAGGCCGAGCCCTTCGAATAGTACAATAGTAAAGACAGACTGGGCCACAGGATACCAAACAATCAACAGTAAGTAATGCAGGTGTATAGTTCAGCAGCCTCTGTCTACACTCTGTACACAATCACTAGGTGGTAAAGACCTCAGCTGACATAATGGGATGTAACTGTTACATAACAAGGCATAACTGACACCATCACAAGCACACTGACAAACAGAACAGTCTGTAGGGCAGGAGGCAGTAGGCCTGCATTAACCACATTTATGTAATTCATTTAAATATAGGTTAATTGTATGGTAATGTACATCCAGATACCTTAAGGCATCTCACCCCTGATACCCCCACATGTTGTAACAGCCTAGGTTATTTATGTGTCCGGTCACAGCAGGCATAGCTGGATGCCTGGCAGGGCACCACATAGGCAGATGTCCCAGGGTGCTCATGGTAGGGCCACTGGACATCATGCCCCTGGCAGAGGCGACATAGCTGATACCAGCAGGAGCATGTTTCAGGCTGTCATGGTGGTGCAGGCGCATAAAGAATGTTGCCACAGACAGAGGCTGAGGCTGCAGAGGGCTGCTCTCACATCTGCAAATGACAACGCTCGTAAACTGGCTGGTGCCATCCGTGGATTAACTGAGTTCATGGATAGACAGTCTGGTGAGATGATGGCCCTCATCGACCGTGGTCTGTCCGTGCTTGATTGTGTGGTGGGAGTGCGGCGATGGCTGTGTGGATGTAGCCCAGCAATTCCAACAGCTGAAAGTCAACATGGACATGCTGGAACACCAAGGGGCTCTGGTAGTGGCAGTAGCAGCCCCAGAAGTTTGGGGGGTGTGCTGTCCACACCACACCACAGCAGGACACATGCACGTGGTCCTGGCTAGTCCCAGGAGGGACCTGGTACCAGTGGATAAATATCATCAGCAGGTGAGAGTAGCACATCAAGGCCTGTACCTGGATGTGCCCATGGAACCCCTGGCAGGCACAGTCCAGGTGTCCATGGCTGGAGGCAGTGAACTGCAGACCCTGCCAGGTATGGTCTACAGCTGTCCATAAACACTGGTGTATGGCAGCCACATGGCAGAACTGTGTGCATGCATACCCACACACTATGCAAACACACCTAGGGCAACCCCATACCTACACACACCACATCACCTCGCCCTGGTCCCAACAGTACACCCCTCACCCACACACATGGTGTCAAATGTATGGCCCACCCTCGGCCTCTGGCAAACCATCATCACACCCTCTGCATATGATGATACCTGTGCCACATCACTGTCATCCATACCATCAATGCAGGGACAGACTGATATTGTTCTGATGCACACAGTGACTGTACTACAGTGTACCACAGTACTGCAGTGTAACATGTTGTAGGGAGTAGAGTGTAATGCATATATGGCAGGTAGTGTAGCCATCCAGCAATGATGCATTATAGCTGTTAGAAATACTGGTTGATTGCAGTCCCTATAATGTTATCCATTTGTGTTGTAGGTGTACATGTGTCAGCACAAGGATGGTCTGCCGTCATTGTCCACCATGGGGTATGTCACTGTGGTGACACCATGGCTGTGACATATCTGGGGTACAGTTGAACACATTTCACAGCTTGCTAAACCAGTTATTGCCTGTGCCACATGGACAAATGGCCTGCTGAGGCGTGTATACCCTGCAACCTGATGTAGACCCATCCACATACACGCACACTGTTACTTGGCAACACTAGGACTAGACCCCTACCTAGCTATGTAGTGATACTGAAGTGTGTGGCTTACATTGCACGCAACACACAGTGTTTAGGGTGAGGTGTGTCCCAGGTTACATGTTACATGCAGAACATCCCCAGACATGTACAGTATGCTAATGGGGGATGTAATGGGTGTATTTGGACAATACGTAGTCTGACATATCATCATATACACATTTGCAGACACATAACAGCCAGACACACATCTGAGATACCAAGGCCTATCACTGCTAACTAACGTGACCATGTGTTCACTGTGTTACAGGTAGGCTGCACACATCATATGCATAACTGGCTTGGATTGTGGTAACAGTTACCTGTATGGTTGATGGTGACAGTGGTAAACATAACGTGGTACATGGGACATATACCGGGTGTACTTTGGTGTAATGACAATGTACACACATCCCCCAGTGGATATTGTACTCCCTGAATCCCATGATGACACTCTGCCATACCCACTATCACTCATTGGCCGCGACCACAATACAACCCATAGTATACCCCAACAGTACCACTATAGGGATATGCATCTCATGCAAATGCCACATGTGTATTAGGGTGCTGCATTGTCATGCCTCACCTATGGGCAGTAACAACACTATCTGTACTACCGTGTGGCAATGGGCATTGTAATAAGAGTATGCGGCCTCGAAATGCTGTAACCTACAGATATACAGACATGCACAACTACACATACATGCCAGAACACAATGGGTATCCCATGCCTATCATCCCATTTGTAAAACACTGTTGTGTTGGTACTGCAAGGCTCGTGTAGCCGGCATGGGGGAGCTTAACAGGGTACATGTAATGTCCCATACAGCAGCAACCACAACTGACTATGGCAATGGGTGTTGCATTAGTTGTGAAGGCTCTCATGGATTTCCCAAGTACAGGTGTGCTAACACACAGACACTGCTATACTCAGTCATGCACATGTACACGTGTCAGTATAGGGGTGCATCCCTGCAGGTGGTCATAGCTGTGTACCTAGCTATTGTCCAAGGGGGAGATGGGTTGTGTAGGGGTTGTGTGTACAGTGGTATCCTGGCACCTTCCAGGTGGCATTAGGCAATCTATTGACAGACACTACTGTGGTGACCCTCAGGGTGAGAATGACATGCATCAGCCAATCCTCCAGGTGCCTCCTGCACATGGTCACTGAGGTGATAAAGTTGACATGTATGCAACATGGTTAGTGTTTGTGATGGAGGCCTGTACCCAAGCATGTTCAGTTGACTGTGGTAGTGTAGTGGAGGTACTTGTGGCATGTGGTGTGTACAGGGTGACATCTCCTATATGTACCACTTCTTACACAGCTGGGCAGACATGTCAGTGTCAATCAAGCGTAGGTTGCTTGTACAAATCCCAGCTGGATACCTGCCATCTGCACATCTGTACAGGGACTGACAGTCATCAGCTTGGCAAGTAGCTATGCAGTAGCATGAGTGTGTTGACAGATAGACGTCTGACAACATAATGTATGCCATAACTACATGTTGGATGCCCTGACTAACGTGCTGTACAGACGGTAGTCTACAGTTACATTCCACATGATGGATCATTAACCAGTAAGAGGGTATATACTGTGACACAGCTCACATACTAGGGAAACAACAGGGAGGCATCGGTGTCCAGCCATGCTCACAGGTGTGCCTGTTGTCAGTAATACATTAAGCACTTTGCTCTTGCCTGGGTTAGCACTGTCAACAGTAGTACTGCCATGATACACTACATGCCAGTGTGACCGCATGTACCCTGGGCTACTATGGCTGCATGTACCACATTCACATGGATAACAGTGCTGTATAGGCCTCATATATGTCTGTGACCCACACATGACACTCACACCCCTTGCTACTGTAATGACAGCACATAGGTGCATGTATTGTACATGGCATTACACACACTTATTACAGGTTATCAGACTGGGTGGTGTGTCTTGGTTACCAGGGCTAAGCTATGCTTGGCAAGTATCAACATTGCTACAATATAACAGCTAAGCTGATTTGCGCACTGGCAAGCGCTGCCTACACTGTGTAAGTGCCTGTACGTTTAGCCATAGCTCAGTACTGCTTAGCTTCACACAAACCTGTGCAAACCCTTTTAAAGCAGCACAAAACTGCCTTAACCACTCTGTATCCAACAGCCCTTGTTCAGCCCAGCAACAAAATGAACAGCCCTTGTAGGTCTTGAACCCAAGACCCATTACACTGAAGTCATAGCACTTAATCACTATGCCATGACCACTGTGATGACAGCTGTTGTTTTACCAATATAGCTGTCAATACACATATTTAGTAGTATTGAACAATTGAATTTAGTTCCTAAATTGTGTAGTCCTTGTTATTAATATGACTGTTGCATCACATATGTTGTTTTATCATAATGTGCACATAGCAGATACATACATGAGCTACATCAGGGAGGGTATACACAACCGTGATGTTTACTCTTGACAGAAATATGGACGTATACATATAATAGGTCTATATATGTCTACATGTACATACACATGTATACTCATACATATGTCTGCATACACATCTGTATAGTGCTACATATATATGGCCATGTGTACATCTCTTCGTATGTACATATCTCTATATATATATATATATATATATATATATATATATATATATATATATATATATATATATACATATATGTATATACATATATGTATATATAGTTATACGTATATGTATATATAGATATATGTCTATATAACTATATATGTATGCACATCCTATCTTTACAGATATGCCTAGTTATGTTGGTATATATGTAGATATATATAACTATATGTCCATACATATCTATTCTGATATACTTACTACTGTCAATATATATGTAGATATCCATACGTATATGTGCATATGTTTCTCTATCTGTATATCTGTAGACATATATTGCTATCTGTATATCTGTAGACATATATTGCTCAGTATATGTATATATCTGGGTGTTTATATGTATATATATATATATATATATATATATATATATATATATGTGTGTACATGGGTCTACCTGAAAAGGACGAAAGTGCAGAACGCCAACGACGAGAACACCAACACCGGAAGATCAACAATGGAGAAGACCGACAGTTGAGAATCCTGGCACTGAGAACACCGACTTATTAAGGTAAGTGTGCGATAGGGACGGACGTTAGGGTCAGGGTGTGGGTAAGGTAAGTGTATGATAGTGATGGATGTTAGGGTAGGGTGCAGGTCAGGTAAGTGTACATGGACTTTAGGTTTAGGGCAGATTAAGTGAGTTAGGATTAGGATGTGGGTAAGGTAAGTGTGCGATAGTGACAGACTTAAGGGTTAGGGGTAGATTAAGTGAGTTAGGGTTAGGGTGCGGGTAAGGTAAGTGTGCGATAGTGACGGAACTTAGGGTTAGGGTTTGGGTTAAGGTTAGTGCATAGATAGTTGTGTATGTAAGGTTTAGTGTAGGTTTGTAAGTTTTTTGGTGTGCTTGTGTTGTATGTGTGTTTTTCAGGAAAGGTATTTGTTTTGTTAATTGTCGGGATTTTGGTTTGTCGGGCATGTTAAGTTTCATGTTTTTGAACTTTGTCATTTTTTTCGTGTCAGTTATTTCGTTGTTGGTGTATTGGCGTGTTGGTGTTTTTAGGTAGACCCATGTACATATACATATTCATCTATATATGTCGATATGTATATGTGTATATATCTATATAGATATCTGGATAATTATATATACATATATTTTCACCATATGTCCTGAACATGGAGTGTAGCCCTACCTCAGCCCCTATAGTCCCAACTCCATAGTGCAATGGGATGTCAGGTGTGTATCGTAGGTATATTTGTAGACTATTGCTACTGTAACAGGGATTGTCTTCACAGACATGGTGTGTGTGGGAGATCACATCTGCTTTTAAAATGTGCACCATTGGCTACTGACAGGCATCCTAAGGACATCATAGTACAGTACCGCTGCTAGCACATCATGCTGTTGTGGACTACAACAGAGATATTGACTAATATATGTGGACATTTTGACATACTCTGGACAGTCCAAAGGTGTACACAGAAACCCTTAGTGCAAGCCATGTGGACCAAGCCTGACAATGTGGATGTTAACAGCCATGTAGATGGGTATAATGTGTAATGACTAGTATACATTTGCCTCCAGAGGTTATGCATTCACACACCCCTGTCTGTCCTGACACATAACCACTGGTGCAGAGGTGCCATGGCCACATACTACCCACTAGATATTGACGTACATCTGTACAGCATCCCACTGCTCTGTATGACATACATGACTGTTAAGGGAGGACCAGCAGCAGTGCATCTGGCAAGTGTCTGGACATGACATCTCACTGGGTACATACACTATGCTTCTAGGCATGTAACAAAGTACTGTGCAGGCTACAGGCAGACTGACTCAACACTGCTTTACATTTCCTATCGGGGAATGCACATGTACCTGTATATATAGCAGGCTCTACAGGCATGACACCTCACAGAGTATGATACATTAGTGTGAAAGTTCATAACAACAGCCAATGTGAACACAGTCACAGCCATGTATGGTAAGCTAGCGTTATATTACAAAAAACAAGTAATCTCCGTGGTATGCAAAGTCTCAAAACAACCCACTAAAGTGTAGTGGGTCCAAAAACAAAACAGTGTAAGAAACTTCTCTGTGTGGAAGATTTTCAGTCCATATATTTCTAATTAATCACTGTATATTAATCAGATCAGACAATAGTAGTAGAAGTAGCGAACTTAAACTCATCTTAAGTCAAAACAAAAGAAAAAATAATAATAGAAAATATATAATTGTACAGCATTACTAAGTATTCAAAAGTAATCCAAGCAAGGCAGGCTGTCTGTTTCCTAGTTGAAAATCCTTTATTAAGTACACAGATAAGCGATCCAAGTAAAACAAAAGTAGAGTAATTATTTCCTCACAAGCTTTCTAAATATATATATATATATATATATATATATATATATATATATATATATACTTTTTATCAGGCATGGGAGTGGTTTATTGTGCTGTAAAACAAAGTGTTATTGGTACACATGTTAAATTCACATCCATTCCCGCATCAGTGTGACATTCAAGCTGGTCCTGCCCTACTTAGTAGCTGTCATAATAATATATAACCCTTATGTACTTTAAATAAAATTTATAATGATGTGGTACCTCTTATTTAACCAGATTATTATGTAGATTATTAAGTCTGTGATTTTATCCAAGACAATATACTACAGGGCTGGAAATATATCAACCTTAGTTCATTTGGCAATCAAAAAATATATATAAATATATACATATACATTTTGCATTACATGGATTATCTGTTCAACACCATCCTCATATGTGCCACTCACACACTAACCCTACATGTATATATAGTGGGCTGCTACATAATGTGGTCTGATGCCTGTCTGTAGTTTGGGACATGTGTATGTATGGTCCTACAAACATGTAAGCTGATAGGGTAACATACAATGGAGCAGCATGTAACATCAGATAGAACACCAACACCGGAAGATCAACAATGGAGAAGACCGACAGTTGAGAATCCTGGCACTGAGAACACCGACTTATTAAGGTAATGACATCTACCACAGTCTGTACGCAGGCCAAAGTACATATTATCAATATACAAACTGTCGACATTCACTTTATGTACACAGACCTCAGTACTGTACACGCAACCACAGAATGTCCAGGTGATGTCATCAGATATAACCCCTACTATGCTTAACATGTGTAGCAGTCTGATATCTCACAGGCTTGTTATCAGTTATGATGTCACTAATTATGGTATACAGCATATATGCACCTCTTACTGCATGACATATGTACAGAGGTTGACAGAGTTGTGGCTGGAGGCACAAACACAAGGCCAATATTGAAATGTTGTTGTGATAACCTCATACTTTTACTGTTGTAACAGGGTTTGTTGCAACATATGCCCTATGAGGGATATCAATTCAGTAACTCTCATGGCTGTCACCATCTGCAGACTGCAATCCTCACACTACCTTCTGCAGTCCACAGATAGGTACTCTGTGGGTAACACATGAAACAAAAGGCACCACACACTGCCCAGTCTTCAGATGACCCTACAGATGGGGTTCCCTCATAAACATAGCACTGACATGGCAGTTATTAAAACATATAGGACAGCCATATCCACACACACCCTGTTAAACCAACATTAATCCAAATGCAGTATAGCTGCACTTATGTAGTCAGGTCAGGCACATCCCCCTCAGGTGTGTTGCCCTGTTTCCACAGTGTATGTTGTTAGAGGTAAATCCACAATCCATCTGAGATGCTGTTTGCCAAACAACAGAACAAGTTCCTGCTCACAGTGAATGAAAAAGCCCAACATCAAAATGATGTTCCTAGATATTGAAGTGTGTTTCCATGCAATTGGCAATGGGAATGTTACCACAGCTGTTCCACATGCAATCAGCTAGAGGAGGGCTGCAATTCGTGCAGAGGCCATCAGCTGATCTTGAGCATCAATTAAAATTTGCATGCTGCTGCCAAAGCAAAGCAGGTGTAGGGTTCCACATCCACCAGAGAGGAAGTGAGAGAGGCAGACAGAGGCAAAGTAAAATCAGGGAGGGGTGGGAGAGTAAAACATAAGCATGTTTGTGTCACATACCTACCAGCACAGAGTTTCAAACCCCTGATGACTATGTAGTGTTATCACATTTCTATGCAGTTACTGGATGCGCCACATAGGTTACATGTTGAGGAGCCCTCAAAACACATATGTGATGGTGAGTGGCATCTGCAACAGGGATATGGTAGCTATGTGGTAGGTGTAGTACATGTGCCTGTCCACATGATTAGGTGCCAGTATCAACACAGCCACACTCTCACAGGGATGCACACACATTGACACACATGGCAGGACCAGGAATACAACTCATCACTAGTGAGATTGCCATAACACATTATTGTGAGGTATCACATGAACCACAGGGGGCATACAGAGGTTATATGGGCAAAGGGTAATTGGAGGTGTCTGACATTGGACAGCATGCTTCAATATGCCAATGGGAGTTTCAGTGAGTGTGAATGTGATCATATGCATCATACAACACACACACACACACACACACACACACACACACACACACACACACACACACACACACACACACACACCACACACACACACACACACGGTTCCAGTATTGACATGCATGGGTGCATTGCTTCACGGGTGTGTAGTGGTCGACTGTGCCAAACAGCTATACAAGGCTAGGAGATGGGTATACCTTGGCATCAGCCCACATGACAATGGTCTGCATTGTGGCTCAGGGGTGTAGTATCTGGATTTCCCCACACAGGTGGGTATTGTATTCACCATCCAGTCACCTGGGTCACTATTGTGTAGGGCCAATGCTGTGCATTGCTTGCCTTGTATGTGTTCCTTAGTCCATGACATAGATGGTGTTTCAGATGTGCACACCTCCCACATGCATGTACAGTGAAATGTGGAACTGTATTTGGGGTTTCTGGCCCATGTTGTGTACACAGATTATCATCAGATGTGCCAGTCCTGGCCTCATGTGGTGGGATCTGGTAATGGACACCAGGTTTACCTTGCACCTACATTGATAGCATGATACCGTCATTCCCTGGTGTCAGTGGCATATGTCCATACAGGGCATGTTTTCAGGCATTGTATGTCCTTTGTGGGACATATTTGATGGCACCACAGGTGTTGCAGGTGTCCAGTGGGGAACACGGGGAAGGTGCACTGTCAGCATGTACGTGCCTATTGGACAGATGGACAGGGCCCTCTGTAGCCCACTGCAATAACACCATGGTTACTATCAGTGGACAATATGCAGGGTACTACCAACATAGCGGCTGTTGCAAAGGCAAGTGTGTGTGTGTGTATGAGACATGGGTTGAGAGTGTTCTCTGGGTAATACTAGGATTTCTAACTTTGTTTGCCTGGCTATGGATTTGCACCCAAGCCTCTCGGCTATTTCACATCTGTTATCCCTGTACGGTGGCATTGTGATATATACTAGGGCCACCATATAAGAAATTTGCAAAACCCACTCCACATTGAGCCCAGTTGTTACACACTCCCTCTCACAGGATACAAGTTACAAACACAGACACACCGAGACACCTGTCATGTCTCGGATTACAACTCCTACCTAACTAGTTTAATACACTACAGCACTATGCAGTTAGAGGATGCGCCACAGAGATTATTGGAGTACTCTTTCCCCAAAGGTGTATTTCACAATGAATGACATCAGCAGGATTGCCAAAGTAGGGCATTTGAATTGTAGTGAGTGTGGCTAGGCTAAAATGCATTGCTCCCTGCACAGACATTAAAACACACACAAAACTTCCACACCCGCCATGTGTCGGAATAGAACCCCTACCAGAGCTCTATATCACACTACAGCATGAAGCTGTTATGGGAGACACAATGGAGATTACTGGAGTATTCTTTCCCCAAAGGTGTATTTCACAATGAATAACATCAGCAGGATTGCCAAAGTAGGGCATTTGCATTGTAGTGAGTGTGGCTAGGCTAAAATGCATTGCTCCCTACACAGATATTTAAACACACACAAGACATCCACAACTGCCATGTGTGGGAATATAACCCCTACCAAAGTTCTATATCACATTACAGGGATTACTGGAGTACTCCTTCCTCAAAGGTTTATTTCACAATGAATGACATCAGCAGGATTGCCAACGAAGGGCATTTGACTTGCAGTGAGTGAGAACTGCTCTCTCCAAAGCAAAAAACACAGCATCCATGGGACCTGATGGTGTCCCCGGCTGTGTGCTCCACGAACTCAACGAGGAATTAAACCCACAGCTAGGACAGCTGTTTAATCATAGTCTTACCTCTGGATACGTACCCAGGGAGTGGCGCACTGCAACTGTGGTCCCACTTCACAAAGGCGGTGCCTCCACCGACCCTGGAAATTACCGGCCCATTAGCTTGACAAGCCTTATCTGCAAAGCCATGGAGAGGATCATAACGGACCTCATAAATAAAGACATAGGGAATTTGCAGACTTTGGATCCATCCCAGTTTGGCTTTGTCAAAGGCAGATCATGCCTTCTAAACTTGGTTGACTTTTTCAAACAGTCACCAAAGCCATTGATGAGGAAAGGCAGTCCATACAGCCTACCTCGATCTGGCGAAGGCCTTTGATACAATACCCACTCAGGTATCATTGAAAACTCATCAGCTTAAATGTTAACCCATACATCACAAGATGGGTTGCAAACTGGCTGAGTGACAGAACCCACAGGGTCAGAGTTGCTGGCGCCATGTCAGACACAAAGCCTGTCACAAGTGGTGTACCACAGGGCTCAGTCCTGGGCCACTCTTGTTTGGCATCTACTTTCCGAGTACAAGCAAACACAGGAGGGTTATGGCTGACAAAGTTTGCAGATGACTGCAAACTGGGTGCCATAGTAGAAAACACATCTGACACAGATATCCTTCAGAAGGGTCTCACAGAAACGGATAACTGGTGCCAGAGCCATGGCCTAAAGTTAAATGCCAAAAAATGCATATTCATACCCTTGGAAAAACAAGGTTACCCCTAGCTACCAAATAGGTGGCAATCCACTGAGTACAGAAGAAGTTATCAGGGACCTGGGGACCCAGGTTGATAGTAGTCTGTCATTCGACACCCATGTAGCTAAAGTAGTTAGGAAGACCTTCTACATTGCTCACCTTATCATGAAGGGATTCTCATCTAGATCAAGGGAGGTCATAGTCTCCCTATACTCATCACTCATCAGACCAATGATTGAGTACAATGCCCCATTCGAATGTATCTGACCCGACACTTGCAGCAGCTGGAGAGGCCACAAAAGTTCCTCACCAAAGGATAAAGGGTCTCAAACATCTGTCCTATGCTGCCCGACTGAAAGAACTCCAGCTCTATTCAGTCGCTTACGCTGCTCAGAGGTGACCTTTGCCTAACATACAAGGCCATGTCAAACCCAGATTTGATGAATATGCTTCACCTCAAAAATCTAGATCCGTCAGAGCCACAAGGCGGAGACTTAAACCTCGACACGGCTATTAATAGGACGTGCTGGAGGGATAGATTCATCACCCAAAGACTCCCTATGCTGTGGAATAAAATCCCGGTATATGTGAGGCAGAGCACCTCGCTGGCCTTGTTCAAGAGAAATCTTGACCAATGGATGGGAGATCGCAGATATACCCCAGGGATTACCTCAGTGTCACTGCTCAACAGAGGCACAGCAAAATAATGGGTATAGTTCCCCATACTAAAGGGGTGGCGTAAGCCACAAAACTATGGGCTAGGCTTGTAAATGCCCTCGGGCAGATAGCCTAGTATGAACCTATGAACCTATGAACCTATGATTGGCTAAAATGCATTGCTCCCTACACAGACATTGAAACACACACAAAATATCCACAACCCACATATGTCAGAACAGAACCCCTACCAGAGTTCTATATCACACTACAGCATAAAGCTGTTATAGGATGCACCACATGGATTACTGGAGTATTCCTTCCCCAAAGGTGCATTTCACAATGAATGACATAAACAGGATTGCCAAAGTAGGGCATTTGAATTGTACTGAGTGTGGCTTGGCCAAAATGCACTGCTCCCTACACAGCCATTGAAACACACACAAAACATTCACAACCGACATGTGTGGGAATAGAACCCCTACCAGAGTTCTATATCACACTACAGCATGAAGCTGTTGTAGGACACACCATGGGGATTAGTGGAGTGAATTTTCCCCAAAGGTGTATTCACAATGAATGACATCAGCAGGATTGCCAAAGTAGGGCATTTGAATTGTAGTGAGTGTGGCTAGACTAAAATGCATTGCTCTCTACACAGACAGAAACACACACACTTGCCATGTCTGAGATTAGAACTCCTACCTAACTAGTTCATCACATTACAGCAGTACACAGTTATAGGACATTGCACAGAGATTTCTGGACTACAGCTTTCTGAAAGGAGTATTTCACAGTGCATGACATCAGCAGCCTTGACAAAGTAGGGCAATTGAATGGTAGTGAGCGTGACTAGCCTAAAAAGCATTGGTCTCTACACAGATGGTGACACACACAGTTGCCATGTCTCGGATGGGAACTCCTACCTAACTAGTTTATTACACTACAGCAGTATGTAGTTATAGGAAGCGCCACAGAGATTACTGACTTACACTTTTCACAAGGTTGTATTTTAAAGTGGATGACCTCAGCAGGCTTGTCATAGTACAGTTATGGGGAGGGCAGTGTGTGTGCGTGGGCCATAACCCATTCATCTAGAGGTTGACACACCACATGCGGGCACATGCAGGGTTATATTCCACAGGTACGTGTATACAGCTGCTAGATGACTACTTCCTTGTACAGTCATGTTGCACAGCTAGCACTTGCACCACATAGTCTGTAATGCTGATAGATACCAGTGGCTAAGGTCTACAGTGAGTGGTATCCGAACCTCATGTGGTTGTAGCCATTTGGCTGTGTGCTGGGTGGGACAGGCCTCATAATGGATGGCCCCTTGTGACAGTCACTCTCTTCCACACATCTGTGTATGTCTACTTTTGGCTTATTATAGTGTGTTGTCCTTGGATATATGCCTGTATTCCTATCCAGTGTGTGTGTGGAAAGCATGAGTGCTGCATACTGAGGAGTGTCTGCAATAACATCTGCAACTGCCAGATATGTCTGGTCCACTGTTGTTTGCAGACATGGCCTTAATTTGTTTAAGTGTGTGAGCATGCCCAGTATGACCTTTCAGTATGTTGTTGGCTGACATTGCCTTCATTTTTCTAAGTGTGTGAGCATGCCCAGTATGTCCTTCTGTAATGAATGTGTGGATCGATTCCAGGTAGTTTTTACTGCAGTGCAGACCTTTGTGTTGTACAACTACAGGTAGCATACTGTTTCTGCAGGGTATCCATCAATCATTTGGCAATATGGAGACAAAATGTGCAGGGGATAGTGAGTACTGTAGGTGATTGTGTCGGTGCTACTTCAGCTGCATGATACTGCTGATAACAGAGATATTCAGACATGTGTACTGTTATACACAGTGATGTTTTCTGTCTTCATGTACTGTCAGGTGGACATTCTTGCTCACAGTGATGACTTGGGGAATAAGGGTGACTGCAGCTGTGTCCGGGATTGTGGGCAGACACCTACGTATTCATGGTAAGTTATGCCATTCTGGAGGGGGAGCTGCAAACACTTGGTGCTGGGTTTGTGTATCCAGTTCAGCACCTTGGTACAGTGCTGGCAGAGGATCCCATACTTATCCGCCCATCAACATGACAGTATGGCCTTATCTTGCATAGCAATGCCTCACAGCTGTACAGATTTGCACAGGTTAGCCAAAGGCAAGGGCCGTGGGTCAGGACATTTACCCTATTGTGGTGTATGGGCAGGTGTGTAGCCACCCATTTATGGGTTTGCAGCGAGGGATAGTGTGTGCACACAGCTTGGTGTTGGACCCAGCATATTCCATGCTGCCCGTGCTCCCACACCCCCCTCTGTTATTTTAACCTTTTCCATACGTTGTGCATACATTCTCTGATACTTTCCCTAAGGGTATCACCACATCACAGGTGTTTGTTCGTGTTGGTCCACAGTTCATGCAGTGGGACATGGTGGACATGTTACTGTGGTTTGTCCACATGGCCTTGCATATGGCTTATGTGGAGTGTGTTATGTTGTTATTTGGGTGCCCATGACATAACATGCATTGGCAGTATGTGTGAGACACGGGCCTTTGGCAGGCGCATGTGGGGCATTAGGTGTTGGTGCAGGCCAGATGTGGCAGGCTGTTGCATTCTGTCAGTCCTACAGTCCCAGACCACCATACAGTATATTCCCCTGGGGTGACAGGGTAGGTGTGATAGTTGTTCAGGCCAATACCTTCTATCAGTATTGATCAGGTGGTGTGGATGCTGGCAGGGTGCAATCCTACAGCTAAAGACACACCTGCATGGGACACCTGCACTGCATGCTGCAGTCTTCTGCTATTGCCATATACAGGTTGGGGTCTTACTGTACCCATTCCCCACAGCAGGGATATTGCCAGATAGGTGCCTGTGGGTGGTGTTTGTGTGGCTGGGTGCATGTGTGCTATGGACACTACTTGCATCTGACACACAGATATGCATGGGGCATTACAGTTATGCTGGTATGTGCAGGTACATCAGCTGATTCCCAATACATCAGCCCCACCTCCTTTTTGATCTGCAGGTGTTCAGGCAGACATCGCCAGTATCCCCTACTACAGGTCCAGTTACTGTGATGCATACCTAGATGTACAAATCCAAGGGTGTCTCAATTTCACAGTGACACAATATATACTGTATGTCTGGAGTACTTTCCCCTGTGTACTGCTTGTATATCTAGCCCAACAGCCATGCCATGTCAGTCTTTCAGATGGTGACACATATTACCACCATACATTTACAGTGACTTACTGATAGCATGTGTTATACTGGTGGGGATTGTCTTTGGCACTGCAGTCATGAGGGCTTGTCCCTGTCATCAGCATTAGTGGACATTGGCCACCAGGTCTTTCCTCAACATGCATACATACTGACCACTCCCACACATTATGAAACACACACCATCCTAACAACCACAGACCTGCATCTTGTGCAAATGCTACAACCTATCCTGCTACCTTGGCCACCTCTGGGCATCTGCGATCCACTCGTATTATACCTACTCATACATGTTACTACATTTCTTCAGAGGATTGGGGGGGGCACAACTGAGTGTCACTACATTTCTACACTGGAGTGGGGGGGAGGGGCAAACCTGTCTGTGTCCACGTCTACATAGGCATGTGGGGCACACCTGAGTGTTTCTACATTTCTACACTGGACTGGGGGGGCACACCTGACTGTTACTACATTTCTACATAGGGTTGTGGGGGGACACACCTGACTGTTTTCACATTTCTACAAAAGATTGGGGGGCACACATCTATGCTGGATTGGGGGTAGGGGCATACCTGACTGTTTATACATGTCTACATGTGAGTGGGGGGGAGGGCTCACCTGACTGTTACTACATTTCTACATAGGGTTGTGGGGGACACACCTGACTGTTTTTACATTTCTACACAGGATTGGGGGGGTCACACCTGACTGTTACTACATTTCTGCACAGGATTGGGGGGCACACATGACCGTATCTACATTTCTACACATGATGGGGGGGGCACACCTTACTGTTTCTACATGTCTATATAGGATGGGGGGCACACATGGCACGTGCACACATTTGCTATGACTGTTCTAGTATGTCAGGTACTCCATTTCATTCTGTATTCTAACCTATCGTACTGGCCAGAGGCATATCAGTGTGCTACAGGTCTTTGCTTTGGTTGCCCTACATATTAGTGTCTGACTTCCTACCCTTTAGAGCTAACATCCCACTGCCTGACCTGCTGTAGTCTGTCTGTGTAGGCCTGGGGGGTGGTTACCCATAGGCATCATTCAGAGACCATAGCACAGGCTCTGTTTGGGTTTGTCAATACTTGTCCTGCTGACTGAGTCTGCTGTTGAGTATGTGAACCTCCCTGATTGGAATGTGTGAGTCATATGGACACACATATCGCCCAGCATATTTCCTGCAGTAGGTTTTGTCACCCTGTGTACTACTGGTTACTATGGTGACTCCAGTATGTTACAGATGTCATGGTGCCACTATGGGTGTCTACTATCTGCTGCCATAACATTCAGCCACCCAATTCCCATGCATGCTCACATACATACATACCATAGCTACAGGTAACTACACATTCTACTCCATTTGACAATTGGTAGGTTGATTGACTTAACTTGTTGGTGTGCCAGGATTGAGGATGGTGCTGGAGGGATGCCTATGTCGGATGCACATAGTACACTCCCTATACATGGTTGAGCACAGGTAGTGTCATGTTTGGCATCCCTTTTACTGTATGTGCGAGTCAGAGAGCTGTGTCATTCCCTGGGCCCCTACTGTGTCAGTGTATGTGCTATGCATTGCCTCTTTGCCAAGGCCAGGGGATACTGGGCATGCCTCCATCTGCCTACTGGGGCAGGCTCAGGTTGTTCCTCCTCTGATTCACTCTGTGCCTGTGCAGGCTTTGGCATTGGTGAGGGGCTGTGTGGCCCTGCCCCATGCTGTTCCTGCTGCAGCTGTTTCCGCAGGATCATATTGTGTAGCATGGCACATACTATAACAATTTGAGTACATGTAGCTGATGAGTACTAAAATGCTCCACCGAATATGTCCAAACACTGGACTGTGACTTGAGTATCCCAAACACATGCTCTATTATAAATCTGGTCTGTGCGTGTGCTTCATTATGGCGTTCTTGTTCAGGTGTGATGCATTTCTAATGGGTGTCATCAGTCACAGCTCCAGTGTGTAACCAGCATCCCTCACTAGGTGAACATAGGGGATGTCCCCATTGGCAAATCTCTGGTACAGCTGTGTCAGATGCCAAATGTGGGAATCATGATAGCTTCCAGCAGCCAGCACACACATTCATTATAATGCCCTGGGCATCGCACATGACCTGGCAGTTGATGGAGGGGAGGCCCCTGCAGTTTATGTAGGACCTACCCTGATCACTGGGTGGTGCTTTGATGCATATGTGCATGCAGTCTATAGCACCCACTACCTCAAGGTATTCTGCTATTTGGTGGAAGAGACGCATATTGCTGGCCAACACCTCACGGGTGTTGAGGAAATATATGTGCTCACTGGCATGTGCTGACATGGCATCCAGGAACTGGTGGAATACTCTGGATGCTGATGCCTGTGAGATCCCCATCATATCCACAGTTGAGCTTTGGAAGGTACCTGTGGCTAGTATTCCTAGGCCTACACATACCTTGGTATCCACTGAGATGGGTTCCCCTTGGTCAGTTCGCTGTGTCAGGCATGGCCGGCACAGCTCAACAATTTGTTGTATGAGTTCCATGTCCACACTTTAGCGCTCCACTCTCTCCAGCTCATGTAGTCCCTGGTAGGTTACCCTGGGTCTGTGCACTCTTTCCCTTCTCCTCACTGTGGGTTGATTGGCAGCACTCACATCCTCACCACCCTCAGCCTCTTGCACATGTTGTTCTAGGTTGCCTGCTGCAGCCCCTATCATTTTGTAGTTTTGTTTCTTTAAAGTTCCTCACTTGTATACACCGGTGGTGTAGAGTATGGGAAAAAACAGAGGGAAAGGTGTTTGCATAGTTTATAGTAGTGTTCTGGGCTGGTCTGCTGCCTGAGTAATTGGCTGATTCTGATACATTTCACATGCCAGCTTTGCTAGTTCTCCTTGATTACCTTTCTACTGCTGTTTTCCCTTCCCATTGCCTTCCTGTTTAAACCTGGGAGCGCACAGCACAAACAGAGTGCTCAAATGTGCCCAGAGCTTCTATTTCCTGGTTTAACTTTTTTTTTTCCTTTAAACCCAGTGCGTGGCACGCACACCCACTTAGGCGATATAAAGAGTGCTAGGCAGACTAAGACACACATACTTGCTTAGCTGTGCTTAGCTTGGAGCAAACCTGAGCCACAGGGCTCCAATCTGCTTACAGTATGCCTGACACACACCCCCATGATGTCAGCTAACTCCTTGGCTTGCACCAGGCTATTCCTGCTCTTACACTGTTGGGACCTGACTAGCATGCTGGGGAAATCTGGGATTCGCTATCATTCCCCTCATTTGCAAAGGATTGCCTGCTAATGCATAGTTACATGTCTCACACTGAGCCTCCCCCCTTAGCAACCACTACTCACTGGCCATGTTGTCTTCTGTCTGCCATTGACTTTAATGGCAGAATAGTGATTTTAGTTAGAATGCTTATTTTAGGTTTATTTTCTTATTTTCCCCCCAATCCCGTTTGTGCGCCGCTGCCCTACACTTGAACAGCTGAAATTGGCTAAAAAAAAAATAAAGTTTATTTTTTTATTTTTGAAGCTGTTTGCAATGCCAGTGGCCTTATACTTGGCCATTGGCATGGTTCCTGATTGATATGCAGCCTTTATTTGGAGCTGTCACGCTCCATTTTGGATTTTGCAGACATGTACTCGGTTACTAACCGAGTACATTTCTGAAGATTATACTAGTCCTGCATGGCCAGTTTCAAGCTTCCTGGATCACAAATTCAACTCATTTTCATGAATTTTTCCTGCAAATGGGATGATTTGCATACAGGGTCTTAGTCTGTGCAGAACTAGTGCAGGAGCACTAGTGCACGCGCCTGCAGGCTATTCCTGGATCGCACGGCAGACATATTGCCTGGTAGAGCTCCTGCACTAATCCTGCACACTGTGCAAGGCTTGTAGAATCTGAGGGATAGTCTTTTCCATAAATATGTAATATATTATAATGCATATAAACCCCAAATTATATTTTTTCTAAATTTTAATAACTTTTCAGATCTTGAAAGCTATACATCCTAGACCTATATTGTTAGAATATTTTTGCTAACCGGACTTAATCTTTCAAATTATGAGAAATTCCTCTATAAGTGCATGTTTATTGAGATATTTACAGAAATATGAAAACATGTAAACATATGTCTACTTGCACGATCAGCAATACAAATAATACTGGATATCTCTTATGATGTGCAACTTACAGTACAAATATCAAAGACATCTAAGGTTTCACTTAATGTCATGTAACAGTTTATAAGTAACTTGTTTTTGAAGTATTAGTACACATGGAAATATTGTTTATTTTCATAGTTACCAACAACCAACTAGGAATATTTCCAGCATAGTGTGATATAAACCAGCATTTTCAGTGAATTGTCCTGTCTCCCACATTGGTACTTTACAACACATACCTCAATAAAATGTAAATCTGTCAGTTATAGAAATATGAACATAAATATGAAAATATGAATAATAAGTGGCAAACAACGGTTTATTTCTCCATTGTAAGATATTCTAGAATAATGATCTTAGTCTCATTTTGGTAATAACTCCTTGCACTTTCTAATACTGGATATTATTAGCTGACAAATCACTTAGTTAATTAAGCCATACCCAAAGAAGTTCTAGATGCCATAAGGAGGTATGGGGGTGAATAGAAGTTTATAAAAATGTGTTTTAGGCTTGAGTGAGTTAACCTTGGTACTTTCTAGTTAACCATGTGGACATTAGTCTCTAAAGTAGATGCATCCATACTAAAATTTCTATATCTTCCACATTTTCATTGAATGTCTTGCTTTACCCTAGCTACATTGTGTTTGTCGTTGATTTTCTTATTATATTTTTGGACCATTGCATCAACTGGTTAACAAACAACAAATAAAATGCAAAAGACAGAAATCAATAGTGCAATCATGTCAGTCTTAACCTCAACATTAAAAACAAAGCTAACCATGTTGCCAGCATCCCTACCATTTAATTTTAACAAATTTTGAACATTTATAGAGTAGTTGTAGCAATTGTTTCTTCTGTTAATTTTGCAACAATATAATACATTACATTTCTTAAAAATAAATGCTATTTTATGCACAGATTCCCATTTGAATAAGTGATCTAAATATTATTGAAGGTTATACTGATCACTTTCATTTAGAACCTGATTATTTCACCATAACAAGAACTCCATTATTTTGGGAGACTTTAACTATCCCTCAATAAACTGGAACACCTATAACCCCAATGTAGGATATGTCTCAAAGTTCTTAGATTTAATATGCAATAACTTTATGGACCAGATTGTTACCAAGCCCAAAAGAGGACATAATATTCTTGACTAGTTCCTTACACGTATTGTTTCTTCATTTGGTACTCCTTCTTTAATTAAGTTGGAGCATAAAATAGTGACATCCCCCGTTTAAAATCTCTAAGCCCTCTAAAATCAATACATTTGAAATCAAGACTTTCAAACATTATTATATCATTAAATTCTATAATAAAGTTTCAAAATTCACTTAAAGCAAAATCATACCTGATGTTGCCATAGCAGGTAGCATCACAAAGGAGTTCTATGCCTACCTAGATAAATATATAGAACTTGCACTCCCCATTTGAAAACAAGCCACCATCATTGTCTACCAACATAAACTGTATGATGAAAGAAAAAAAAAACATAAAAACAATCATATTAATGATATCAGCAATATGACTAAAAAACTTAAAAATATTATTAAGTCCAATAAAACAGTCTATGAACTTCAGTTAGCATCTGAATCTTGGGAGAATTATAACTTTGTCTTTAGCCTTTAGCTACATTAGGAAACTAAGAATTAGCACCCAAAACTGCACTGAATTTGTTTATAATGCCACAACATACACTGACCCTTTAGACATTGGAACCATACTAGCTGACAAATGCAATGTGATTTTACCACTAGAGATGAATATCCAAAGTCAGCTTATCCATGAATCTCTCAAATCCAACACTGTCACTAAAGAACATATACTGAAAGTGCTATCCTAGGCCAAGAATGCTTCCTCCATGTGACCAGATAATATATCTAGCTATCTGGCTATTTAATAAACAGTACTAAACAAGTCCTGGCAAGGCCACTCCATAAATTATTTAGCTTTAGGTTAGCCACTGACTTTGTCCCTGAGGTTTGGCACACTGCTGTACTGGCACCATTCCATATGAGTGGCCCCACTGCATACCTGGGAGTTACAGGCTCATCAGCCCAATGAATCACATTTTCAAAATAATCTATCATATTATAACTGATCAGATAAACTATGGTATCAAAAATCTCATCGGGTTAGACCTACAGCAGTTTGGCTTTGCCAAGGGTAGATCCTATCTAATGAATTTAGTTAATGTCTTCAAAAGGGTAATGCAGGCTGGTGACAGTGATCATGCTGTCCTCGTGGTGTACCTTGACCTGGCCAAGGCAGCTGCCTCTACCTCCATGCTGGCATAGTTAGCACAAATATACCCATATGTAGTATAATGGATAGCACAAATATACCCATATATAGTATAATGGATAGCAAATTGGCTAAAAGACAGAACCCACACAATGTGGTGCTTCATCAGGGAATGTGAAAGTGACCAGTGGTATCCTGCAGAGCTCAGTGCTGGGACCTTTCTCGTTTGCCATTTACTTTTCTAATCACCAGACCTTGAACAAAGACTTCTGGCTAACCGGAGTTGCAGATGATTACAAACCTGAAGTTATTGTCAAGTCCCCCTCTGATACCCAAGCTTTTCACCAAGAATGTACACTCATATACATACCCTGTGTATTAAAATGGGTTCAAATTAAATGCTAATAAGTACAATATTATCACTGCATACTCAGTCCCAGTGTACAGCATAAATGATACTCCACTTCAAAATGAGAATGTTGTTAGATACCTTAGAACTTTGGTTGATATTTTCCTCTCATTTTATCATCATATAGTAATGGTAGTCAGGTAGTTATTCTACTTAGCACAAATAAGTGTAAAAGGAATATCATCCAGATCTAATGAGGTCACTATCCCCTAATATTCACCATTGATTAGGCTGATTATTTAGTACTGCGCCCCCTTTGCGGTGTACCTCAGTAGTAAACAGATAAATAGAAAGACACCAGAGATTCCTATCTAAGAAGATCGTTGGCTTAGAAGTCCTAAGCCACAAAAAAAAAAAAAAAAAAAAAAAAAAACACTAGCAGCACTGCTGCCCTTTTGTTCAGTATGTTATAGACTCCTAAATGAATATCTATCCCTTTCCTTGCTTTCTGTGCTATTTGGGACACAGTTATTTGTTAAGCTAATAGGTCTGTAATTGTTCACATATTGCATACATTACCATGTAGATTGAAACAATGATTTCCTGTCAGTTTTTTGGCTCATAATCAGTAGAAACATCTCTTTGAAACAAATATGAAAGATGTAAAGAGCATGGTGGCCAGATGCACCATTATTTAGGGTCTTTAGAATAAAATCTTCTGAAATTAGAATGCAAGAACTGATATCCATGGATTCAACTGATGGTAAAGCAGAAATTTCATTCAAGTTATATTTTAAAAAAGCCATTGCAATAAAGTTCCACATGTTTTATAATCAGAAATTTCTGCACTATGCAACTTAAGTGCAATATTCCGTTTGACATTTTCAGTGAATTCTCACATGTAAATAAAAGTTTTTCTCATTGCTCATTGTGCAGTCAGCTAGGTTGCATTCATAGTTATACTTAGCCCTCAAATTATTAAAATACAATACTGTTCACTCCAGAATTCTAAGCAAGAAGACTCACTGTCAACATCTGATTTGTGCTTGAGTATGTGTAAAATCAAATTTTAATGTACATCCAGAAGAACTGCCAATAATGAAGGTCATTAGTTAATGTAGCTTATTTATTTAGTAGACTTTTATAGTACCTACAATGTGGTGGTTAATATTTTATTTTTATGTTAGTACAATGAATGTAAATATTTATATATGAATTTATTTATGTACTAACATTTTAAATGTTAATTGTGTATCTCTGCATTTTGTTATGTAAAGGTTTGTTTTTAAAGGCTTACATGTCCATGCTATATCTAGCAACTGTATTTCCTATATCTTCAGCCTAACTCTGATACTGCTGGAACTGATTCTGAATCCTAAGAGTATCCTGGGGGCTCAGCCTTCTCTGTTTCTGTCTTGGGAGGGAATTATTTTATATGCCTTACCCACTTCCCTGCCCCACCTCCCACATTTATTGACTGTGGTTGAGGTCAACTCCCATCTTTGAACCACACCTCCCCTAAGGGAGCATTATCAATAAATGCCATCCCAAATGGGATGGGCATGTCCATCTCTCCCTGCTGCTTTGTTAGTCATGTGATCTACTAATCAAATCCAGGTTGACTGGACTATAGTTAAGGATTTATCCCACTATGGCACTGGAGCAGTATTATCATAACAGTGTTGGTATGTACCAGTTTGTTTATCATGTTTTTTTTTTTTTTCATGAAGTGTGAATGTGAAATGTAGCCAGACTTTTATATATATATGACAACACTGACTTTGGAATATTTTGTAGAAATATCATGGACACTTTAAGATACCTACTGACAACTTAAAGATGGCCATTTCAGAGTTTGGCCATTTCAGAGTTTAGACTATCACTTTGACAGAGCTTAAAGATGTCAGAACAGTGCTAGAGAGCTTACCATGAAAGTACATCAGGAAGCAAGTGAACAAAGATGGCTGGTCAGGATAAAGGTAAGAGTCTTGTAATTAAAGATGAGTCTGCACCCGTTAATGTCCATGGACACTTTTACTTTCACAATGCATTCTGTTTTTGCCTTCAGATGTTTTTATTACTAACTGTCTCTCGGTCTTGCATGATATTAAAACTAAATTTCAGTTCAATCCATGAAATAAATCTTTAGATATATGTTCTATAAGTGCCTGGCTATAATTCAAATGAGGATTAAATAGAGTAATATTTAAATGCAGAACTCACATCTGTTTTAAAGCAATGAACTGAATAAATGAACTTGTGTTTCACTAAAGGAACTTGCTTAATTAAAAGTAGTTTTTCCATAGACTCAGCAGTGTTTGACTGGAACTGCATGTTTATGGTAATGTTTATAAATCATGTAATACTACTTTTTTGTCACTGTTGTGTAGTACATTTAAAGCAGCAAGGATTTTAATTAATTATCTTTGCTGTGGTTATTAACAGTCCTGTAAACTGAACCTGACTTTCATGCCAATGAAGGGCTGTCATTGAGCAGCACTCTCTTTATCATGGAAGGCATTTAGATGTTGGCATTACTATAATCTTCAGTATGTGCATTTTCACAAACTCACACAAAAATAATATGCCAGTAACAATTGCTTTTTTAGAGTAATATTCTCAAATGCTGTAAATTGTATCATACTTATTTACAGAAAAACATATTCCATAGCATGAGGGAGAAAACTGAATTGTCTACTCAGTCTGACCAGTTATACATCTAGAATGCTGCACTCTGCCCATCTCCTTGTATTCACCATCATTCATCACCCATTCTATGCTAGTTTAAAGAATTTAATAGTGTTCTTTATCACTTACACAAATACACCTAACGATCTCTTCTCCTGATATGTAAACTAAAACTAGTTTCTTCAGCTTGAAAATTATGTCTGCTGTCAGTCCCTATCCTTTCATTTCAACTCATTTCTGATGATACCTCTACAATTCTGTTAACTCTGTATTTCTTATGGTATAGGGTTTTACACCCTTGTCCCTCATTTTCCTGCTGTGTGACCTTGAACAAGTCAATTAGCCAGGCATTGTTCATGGGTCACCCTTGAAAAGAGAATGTGTCTCCAGTAGACTTATCTGGTTAACAAATGGATATTATTATTATCATTATTTTTATTATTATAGTTGCTATTATTATTATTATTTACTTCAGTCACCAATGATGATCAGTTTTATTCTTTTTTTTCCTCATAAACTCTCTCAGCTATTACCTCGCACATTTGTTCCAGCCTTTCTGCCATCAATAAAGATGTTAATCTATTTTCTAAACTTCTTAGAATGCCAACTAGAAATATATTGAAGATCATATGACCCAAGCCTAACTTCTGTGTGTTCTATTACGATTTTTGTTGTTATATTACTCTTTTTTGCTTTCCCTTTGCTTTCTTCCTTCAGATAACTTTCTACACTTTAATCATTTCAATCCCATCCCACTAAGTTTACGTATTGTACAGTTTTAAAGACCTTGCTAAAAGCAAAATACCAATAACAATTAACTGTGATACCGTAGAGCATTTTAAATTCAATGTTATCAATAAACTGTATTGCAAGTTCAAAATAAAAAAGGATTCTGTGTAAAATGTAGGATACATTTACACACTCTCCATGAAGGGGTCTTTGCATTGTGTACCTCTTACTTAACTTAACAGCCTCAAAGATCAAATAACATTGGGACAAGTGGTAAACTTTTGACAAAAGGTCCAGCAAAGACAAAAGGTCCAGCAAAGAGAACAAAGTTGATAGACTGCACTTTTGCCATCAGTTGCCTTTATTCACTTATCCTATTGCAAAAGCACAACACAGAATAAGAATCGCTTTATAGTGTATTAGATATGACTTGACTGCAAACCTGTATTGATTGATATGGCTTAGGTTGAAAATATTCAAAAAATAATGAGTCATTCTTTCATTCCTTAGGAATTTCATCACCAAATGTTCTATTGAGATTTGAACTGTTCCCATTTAACCTATTAAGTATTTGGGCAGATACCCAGTAAGATCCAAACCTTATCCTCACAATGCACTAGCTGAACTTCATTTGCCCTTTTCTTGATCTACCATCAGATCTAACTGTATATCATCCTTAGCTCCTTCCAGAATCATATAGAGGATTTTTAAATTCTTCTTACATAATAGCTTGTGCTGATATTTCATCAAAATAATTTAGATCAACTTATGAAGTCATGCCATATTAAAATATTTAAATTATATATATTTTTTAATATGTGTTATGAACTAGTAATATAGTTACCTGCAGCTGTTTAATGGGAACCCTTTTTTTTCTTTTTCATGGCTCTTAGATCAAACATGTTTGTAAACTCCTGCTCATTTATCTAGCTGGCTGGCTTTTTTTCCTCATCTCATATCTATCTATCTATCTATCTCTCTATCTATCTATCTATCTATCTATCTATCTATCTATCTATCATCTATCTATCTATCTATCTATCTATCTATCTATCTATCTATCTATCTACTGACCTACTTGCTATCTTTTGTAAGTAGATAAGGTAATATTATGATAGTTAATTTATTCCAGTGGATATCTGAGAATTAAGCACTCCAAACAAGTACAAAGAAATTGAGTTACTAGAGCTCAAATATAGAAATGTTGCATGAAATAAGCAGAGATTATCATATAAAATGACCTGTTCACTGATGCAATTTATGTGACCATCTCTATAGATGACCAACAGGTTTTTGTTTATTAATAAAAATAAGTGAACTAAATTCCAGTAACATACCGAAGCCCCATTGAGGAGAAAGCAGTGCATGATAAATGTGTACAGACCATGGGATGGAAGGCGGACAGCAGCACAAATGTTCTGTTCTGCAACATTCAACATTTCTGACAGAATTTATTTGCAAAATACATTGATATCAACTTCAAAGCAATAAATCCTCAAACCAGAAAATCTAACCTTTATATCGGGGTAACTTTCATCTTATAATTCTCATATTTTCAAGACAAATTTTAAAGGAGAAAAAGTGAAGAAACTACAACTGAAGGAACATGAATCACTCTAAGACCACTCAACAGGACAACTCTTTGAAAAAAGAGCTAAAGTCCATCCTTACAAACATTCAAGATTTAATATGCAAAATGGATAAACTTGATTTTAAAATGGACAAAATTAAAGAAGATGGAACCAAGCAGGTTGAATTATTAAATGATGTCCTGAAGCAAGAGAAGGCTCAAATTACAGCACTAGAAGAATCAGTGTCTGATATTGACTGCAGGCTAATAGATAGTGTAAAAGTATTGAGTTCCTTCTACAACAAAATAAACTTATTGACAAGATTGATGATCTTGAGGGGTCTATATTACAACATCGAAATGTAATATTGAACATCAAATGAGCGACACGTATTCATTGAAACGCATGCAAGTGATTTGATGAATACAGTACAGGGCAAAAGTGTAATTAGCCAACTACACAATGTTGCCCTTTTCTCCACTGTAGCACAATCTCGAAGTTGGTATGTTTAGTTAGGGGGGGGTGAGGGGCAGAGCCCCCACATTGGGGGGTGTGGGGGTGAAACCCCCCACATAGATATGTTTATAAGTGTGTGTGTGTGTGTGTGTGTGTGTGTGTGTGTGTGTGTGTGTGTGTGTGTGTGTGTGTGTCTGTGTGTGTGTTTGAGTAAACAAATTCTTTCCCAGGGAAAGAATTAGCTGTTTTGACCGTTCACACTTTAGTGTGATCAGTCTTTACGTGTCGACGAAGAGGCATTTGCTTAAACGCCTCTTCGGTGTTATAATATAGACCCCTCTGGAGAATAGGTCTAGACAAAACAGCATAAGAATCTATGGTATACCAGAGAGAATGGAAGGAGACAATATATTGTGTTTTTTTAACTACTTGGCTCCCCTAAACTTTAAATTTACCAGAAGCTTTATCTTTCAGAATCAAAATAGCCCATAGATATTTATCTTTAAATACCTTGAATAGCAGAAATATGCATCCCAGATCCATCAGGGATAGGGTTTATAAGTGCTTGCTGTAAGTTTTGAGCAAGTGCCGGGCTGAGAAATGAATGGCTTGAGTGTTTAAGTTGAAAGTTTGTCTAGTGCACTATGCAATCACAGCCCTTAAGGCAAAATAACATACCCGGCATACTAGTAGTAGGTGATTCTGTAGTCAGGCACACTGACATCCCACTCACGAGGCTGAATAAGGAGAAGGTTACTGTTAGCTGCCTGTCGGGTGCCAGGATCCACCACATAACACAAGCACCCAGGTCACTCCAGAACAAGTACAAATATGACTCTGTCATTGTCCATGTTGGTGTGACCTGAGCTGTACCTCCCTGGACTACAGGAAAACAGACATGGAAGAGCTCTCTGATCATGTAGCCCAGGCTGGTATGATCCTGGCCCTGAGTAGCATCCTGCCCTCAACAAGAATTATACCATGGTATAAAGAAAAAATTCTCGATTTCAACAATTGGCTAAGCTTCTGGTGTCATTCAAAGTGGATCCAGTGTCTGTCCGCCTGGGATGACATGCTCGACAAGCCACGCTGCTTCGCTAGAGACAGCTTGCACCTGTCACCCTTAGGCTTTTGAATACTGGCCAAGGCTCTTGCCACCCCCATAGTGCCTTTTTTAGGCAAAGCTCAAAAGACAAACCCAGCACCATAAATAGCACAAGTAACAAAAAACTGAGGGCAATGCTACTCAATGCCAGAAGTCTAAAACTCAAAATGCACGCATTTGGGGCACTCCTCAGTATGGAGAAAATCGATATATGTGCAGTAATATAAACCGGCTTAAGGCTCCAGAGAGCACCCCAGCAATACCAGGCTATAACTCATACCATACATTTCGGCCACAGAACCCAGACCAAAATACAAAAGGCAGGTGAGTATCCATATTCATCAAGGATACCCACACCTCCAGGTTAGTGGCACAGCACGATGCTTCAAAGATCATCCACATGCAACTAACAATGGGCAAAACTGCAATTCAAATTGTAGCTTGCAACAGATCACCCACCATGTTCCAGGACCCCCATTCCTCATTTCTGGAAACACTGGGAAACATAAAGGTCCTACCAAACACCCTAATATTGCGTGATTTCAATTACCCAAACATCAACTGGGAGAACTACTCAAATACTAACTCCTTTGCCCAACATTTCCTAGAATTTATAAACTCAAATGCCCTGGTTCAATTGGTCAACACTTCCACCGGAGGTGACAACATATTGGACCTGGTCATCACCAACATGGGTGACCGGTGTTCCACATCAGAGGTCAAACCCTCACTGGTTAGATCTGACCATAAACAAATCACTTTGGATATCCACATTCTGCCCCCACACCCAGTCAAAGAAAACCACTGTAAAAAAATTTTCAAAATCAAACTTCACGTTACTTAAGACCGAGGTGGAAAGTTTCAATGCCCCCATGCTAAAGGATAACGCTGTCTAAGCTGCAAAATCCTTTACTAATGCATTCTATGGGCACCTACAAGAATGCATGGATCGTGCCATCCCAAGCAAAACCAAGACTCACTCCTCCAAGTAAAGGAAACCAGTCTGGTGGACTCCTGCTATGAACAAGCTATACAACAGAAGGAAAAAACTAGTACAGAAAAGAGTAAAATCCCAAGAAGGGAAGACATCCCTGATCAGTATCAGCAAGAAACTACGATCCCTCATAAAATCATCCAAGGCGAGCTTTGAAAGAAAAATTGCCAAGGACTCCAAAGATAACCACAAGGCATTCTTTAGCTATGTCAAGAATCTAAGTGGCAATGCTCATATCTGCTCGGAGTTAGTGCGGAATGGCACAAAATACACTGAACCGACCGATATCGCCAACATCCTGGCAAACAGGTTCAGTGCAAATTTCACCCTCTCTTACCCCCAAAAGGGCCCATAACCATACCAGAAGAATGTAGAGTCCCTGAAATCACAGGCACTCAGGTTAAATCAGTCCTCTCCAAAGCCAAAAGCACAGCATCAGTGGGACTGGACGGTGTCCCAGACTGCATCCTACATGGGCTCAAAGATGAACTAACCCCTCACCTAAACACACTGTTCAAACTCAGCCTCTCCACAGGCTACGTACCCATATAGTGGCACACAGCAACAGTTATTCCACTCCACAAAGGTGGAGATGCAACAGACCCCAGGAACTATTGCCCTATAAGCCTGACTGACTTTGTCTGCAAGGCTATGGAGCACATCATCATGGAACTCATTAACAGAGAAATTGGGAACCTCCAAACACTGGACCCTACACAGTTCAGCTTTCTTAAGGGCAGATCATGTCTCCTAAACCTGTAGGTCTTCTTTGAGACAGTTACCAAGGCTATAGATGAGGGAAAGGTTGTACACACGGCCTACCTAGACCTCGCTAAGGCCTTCAACGCCATTCCCCATTTTGGTATTATAGACAAGCTAACCAACCTAAACATAAACCCCTACATCACAAGATGGGTTGCTAACTGGCTCATGGACAGAACCCACATGGTGAGAGTTAAAGGAGCTAGGTCTGACTCTACACCGGTTACAAGTGGCATTCCCCAGGGCTCAGTCCTAGGACCTCTCCTGTTCAGCATATACTTCTCAGAGGTACAGGCAAGCACAGGAGGACTATGGCTGACCAAGTTTGCAGATGACTGCAAACTATGAGCTATAATTGACTCACTGGCTGACACAGACATCCTCCAAAAGGGTCTCACTGAGACAGATACCTGGTGTCAACATCATGGCATCAAGCTAAATGCCAAAAAGTGCATAGCCATCCCCTTTGGAAAAAAACAAAATATCCACTAAATACCACATAGGTGGTAGTCCCCTAAATGCAGAAGACATAATAAGGGATCTGGGGACCCAAGTATATAGTAATCTCACCTTTGATAATCACATTGCCAAAGTGGTTAGAAAATCCTTCTACGTGGCCCACCTAATCACAAAGGGTTTGCATCCAGATCAAAAGAAGTCATTGTGCCCCTCTACTCATCACTCATCAGACCTATCATAGAGTACAATGCCCCATTTGGGATGTACCTTACAAGACACCTGCAACAGCTGGAAAGACCATAGAAGTACCTCACCAAGAGGATCACTGGCCTCAAACATATGCCGTATGCAGCTCAACTGAAGAAACTCCAGCTGTATTCGGTTACATACTGCCTACTCAGAGGTGATCTCTGCCTGACATACAAGGCCATGTCCAGCCCAGAATTGATGGACATGCTCCACCTAAAGAAAACCTTAGCCCCTCGAGCCACATGCTCTAGGGATCTAAACCTCACCACAACAATAAATAGGACATGCTGGAAGGATAGATTCCTGTCCCAAAGGCTTCCCATGCTTTGGAACAAGATTCCAGTCTACATTAGGCAGAGCTCCTCGCTAACACTCTTCAAGAGAAACCTTGACGAGTGGATGGGAAACAGAAAGTTTACCCTGGGGATCACTTCAGTGACTCTGCTGGACAGAGGCACAGGGAACTAATCTAAGGGGGCAGCGAAAGCCAACACATTCTGGCTAGGCTTATAAATGCCTTTGGGCAGATAGCCTAGTACTTACCTATGAACATATCATTAAGTTTAAGTCAAGACAAAGACCTTATTTTAAAGTCTGCTTGAGCTCTCTCTCCTTTGAAAATAGGGGATCAAATTGTTAGATTTGACAATGACTACTCTTCTCTTGTTATTTCAAAAAGAAAGGCTTGTGTCCCCCTTATTAAAGCATTGAAAAAGGCTGGTATTAAATCTCAGCTACTCTCCTCTGCCAGAATAAGACTTTCTCTACTAGAAGGAGTAAAAAACATTTGAATCACTTGAAGATGCCAACAACTTTGTACAACAAAGAAACTTAATAAATTCATCAGAAATTATGGACATTAGTAGCACATTAGAAAGACAAGCAATGACAAAACATGAATAGACTGTGAAAGAAGAGAAAAAAGCCTGATACAAATAAATAATTCATAAACTCATTTGTAATGTAAAACTCATTTATATTGTACTACAATACAGTTGGTTCTAAGTCATTTTGAAATCACACAAACAAGGTAATATATTTTTATTTACTTTTCCCCTTCCTACTTCCCTTTCAAAACTTAAAAAAACATTAATAGTTATATGTGGCACTACAAAATTTACTAATGAATTTAGATCAGAAGTTATATATATTTTTAAATGTCAAGTGAATTTTTAATCTCTAGAAGAATATACAAAGGTGCTTTACTAAATTGACTTTTACAATTATCTTTAATTTATTTATTGCTTTGGGGGTCATGCTAGGGCTAATAATGTGTGTTTAAAATTATAGCAGTTATAAGTAAAATAAGTTTACTTAACTAAACAATGCCTATAGTTTAAAGTTTAATATAGTACTGTATATCTAATTTTCTCATTAATGGAACAGAAATCGTTAATTTCTTGTCTATTTGTATGTTTGTCAGTCAAAAGTAAGCATTCCGAGCAAAAATGAATGTTTTACATTGCTTGAGGCTTTTTAATACATCCGTGAGCATTTTTAGTCTCAAAGCTTCACTCTACAAGCAAACATTCCTGCCAACTTACTTTAGTTGCTGTTTAGAATTTTTCTGAAGCAAGCTTCAGCACCTAAAGGGCTGTAAAGGCTCAGTTTTTGTGCAGAGACATCTGAGATGACATACAGGAAGTAATGAAATGCCTTTGACCTTTTTACTTCAAGTTGAAACCAGTGGACTAATCGGATTATGAAACAGACTTTGTTTTGCTTCCTTTTACATTGTTTTGAATTACTGTTAATGCTTTTACCTGATAATGTAAGTAATGAATCTATCATTTAGTAAGCTTAATATATAAATTAAATTAGTGATATTAAGTTTTAACAGCTTTCTGGCCATTTTTAAATAAAAATGGGCATGACTTGAAATGTTGACAAGTCAAACAGCTGTGATGTAACAGTTAACTAGTTCTGAAATGTTCTGCAATGATGAGAGGTTGGTAACCTTAATAAGCAAACAAAACTGCTGAAAATATCCTGTTTCTGGTAAGAAACAGAAAACCCACAGCATAAAAGTATTATACAAAGTTAAATATAAATGAAAGTAATATTAATATTGTTTTACTTAATATTATTTAACATGTTTTGCATTTCAATATTGGTTAGTTCACAATATAAAGAAAAAAAGGAAGAGTTTCAATTCTATGAAAGAAAAGCCTACAATCACTAGACATCACAGATTATACAGATAAAAATGTTAAGTTAGCATTAGTAGTAATTAAGGTTGGGAAAAAGCCTTATACCCTCTTTAACTCATATCGGTTACCAGGAATAGGCACAAAAACAGTAAAACTGCATCTTGACACAATGACTTTATATTCTTAGGAGAGAGATAATTTTAACAGGATATTTTAATTCTATTTTATCTTCAACAGATACCACAAATATTAAACCTTTTAAAATGTCTCCTGTAGTTAAACATTTAAATGTTCTTCTTTTGGCTTTTCCCGGTCAGGGGTCGCCACAGCGGAACTCCAGTCCGCTAATGACTGACAGTAGATTTTTACTGTGCCGAGGTGCCAGCTCTACACCCAACCTTCAATGAAGGCACACCCTACTCATGTCTTTTGAATGCCACTCAACTGCGGGGAGGACATGCAGACTACACACAGAAGGCGCTCCAGCCGAGAATCGAACGGGAGAACCTCTTGCTGTGAGATGACAATGCTACCGCTGCACCACCACAGCTACCTTTGTAAACTCAAGGAATATAAAAGACATCTATAATTTACAATTAACTTCTTCCCTAAAATGTTCCCATTACTTGCATAGGTTTGGCACACAAACTAACATTGATAAAGTACTATCCACCCCTCATTGTTATATAAAAGAGAAGATGCCATGATTGCACCCTGCCCTTTATCAGATCACAATGCCATCACCTTTAAATTAATGTTTGATGCTGATTTTTTAATCTCTTGTCAGAGAGTCCCCTCCTACATTATGAAAATTAAAGGCTTTCAAGACTGGTTTCTAACTGAAATAAAACAATTTATTGGTACAAACAATAATGGAGAGGTGTCAAACATGATTCTGTGGGATACCTTAAAGGTGGTTATTTATAGGAATGTTAAAAACCCTGTACTTATTTAAAAGAAAAGAGTGGGATAAGAGGATAGAAGATATGCAGAATGAACTAGATATGTTGAAAGGTAACTTAATACCTAATGATAAAATAGTGTTAGATAATATAAATACACTGAATAAGGAATAACGGGACATCTTACACCACAACATTTCTATTAATTTAGACAAAATGAAGTCATAGTCCTACTCTGTCAACCCTAAAAGCCTATGTAAAATTGCAATCAGATCAAAATACCTAAATGAAAAATTCATATAAAAGAAATCATATCTAAAGAAGATAAGAAAATAATAAAAGTGTCAGATATGAAGAGTATACTAGAATGCTTAAAAAAACATTATGAGCATATAAGTAACTCAAATACAATGATAAGAGAAAACAGTATCCTAAATAACTTCTTAAAGAAGAACATTCAAAGGAAATTATCTTATGATAAAACAACCATAATTGAAAAAAAAACTTTACTATGAAAGAACTAAATGATCAAATAAATAATCTAAAAGTCAATAAAGTGCCAGGGCTGGATGGATTAATCACAGAAATAAATACAATTTTACCAGATAATATATTAAAAGTCCTGTTAAATATATTTCAAGAAGTTAAAAAAACATGTAAAATGTCCTACCTTCATGGAAATATTCATTAGTGTCAGCAATTTTAAAGCCAGATAAGAAACCCACTTGTGGTTCATCTTATAGACCTATTTTATTAAATATAGATTATAACATGTGTATGGCTATTTTAGCAAATAGGCTGAACAGTGTTCTTTCTGACTTAATTGACAATGAATGACCAAACTGGGTTCATAAAAAACAGGAAAGTTTAAGACAATATAGTAACATTATTGTCTCTTATAGATATAGCAAACAAAAAGAAAAATGAATTGTCAGTATTAAGCTTTGACATAGACAAAGCTTTTGACTCTCTTAGTTGGACTTACTTATTTAAAGTATTGCAAGATTATAACTTTTCTTTAGAATTTATAAAGTTAATTAAAAAGCTCCATGAAAATTCTATTTCCTTTGTTAAAATTCGTTCTTTCGTATCTAGTCCTTTCTAAATATTGAGAAGCACCAAACAATGCTGTCCTTTGTCCCTTTTAATTTTTACCCTTGCTATAGAGCCACTTGCAAATTATATATGAAACAAAAGGAACATCATAGGTTATAAACCTACAAATGATCTCCCCCAGAATCTAACTTTTTGCCAATGATTTCTTTCTAACATGTGGAGATATTAAAACCTCACTAGACTGTTTAGTTAGTGCCCTGGATTTATTTGAAGTGTATATGGTTTAAAATGTAATCATAAAAACCCCAAACACTCTTTATAAACAAGGAAGTCCCTTCCAAATTAAAAACTTACAAGCACTTTAACTGGGACAATTTGCATATTAAGTACCTATGTATTTCAATTGAATTTAACATTAAAAAGACAGTTTCAGTTAATTATCAACATCTAATTAATTTATTTATAAACCTAACAGACAACTGGAACAAAACATTTTTTTTATTATTTGAGGACAGACTAACCATAATCACAATGATAATTTTACCTAAAATTGTATTTGTTAGTCAGTCATTAATCACCCCCCCCAAAAAAAAAAAAACTCTTAAAAGAGTAAGCAATATCCTGTTCAAGTTTCTCTGGTTTCCTAAAAAAACTAGAACATCTCTATAATGGCACATACCTAGCTGGGACAGGGAAGTATTGCATTTTCTAACACAGAATGATATATATATATATATATATATATATATATATATATATATATATATATATATACATATATGCCGTTATTATTAACACTGTAATTTTATGGCTCAATAATTCATATATATCTTATTAGAAGTCAATGCACAAAATGATATTACTAAACACAAATAAAACACTATTTGAACCTTTTATTTGTATAGATAAGAATGTTTTCTATGGCTAAAGTATATTTGTAAAACAATAAACAAAAATGTACAACCTTTTTCTTCAATAACCAAATATTATTGAATTTTAAAAGATGTATGTATTCCTATCACATAATCAAGAATTTAATCATATCCATATTTCCAATTGCCTTTACTAGTGAATGTATAATTTATTTTGATACTAAGACAATGTTAATTTTCAAAAAGGGTAATTTGTTGTATTGGCATAAGTTCTTGTCGACAAATAAAATTTACACAGCTGATTACTTAATAGCTAGATATAGTCTGCAGCATTTTAACTGGCTTGATATTCAGACCTGTAAATAATTATTCCATCACAGAAATATAACTTCATTAGAAACACTTGGCAAGAACATACCCAAAATTCTAGTCAGAATTTCTATTATTAATAATGGTGCCCTAAAAGGTACCTCATATACATCTATCATATATAAATATATCAGAACAGATTTTACCTTTACAGATGCCTCTTACTGGAACTATTCAACAAAAATAAACAACGAAGAATTTACATTAAGTAATAAAAGGCTTTGTTTGAAATCAGCAGGGAAAACACAGTTTCTCCCTATTGGAAAATCTATACTTGAAAGCTCCCACATAGAGGCTTTTTAACTCCCAATAAAATTCCCAAAATATAAAAAAAAGAAAACATGAAATGTTGGAGATGTACTCAATCTGATGCTGACTGGTTGCATATGATTGTAAATTGTAGAATTGTATCTGCTTTTTGGAATGATTTTAGATACTTCTGTAAAGCTATGTGGGACTGACAATTGTACAATTTATGACTCTGACATATTGTTTAATGCACCTGTTCCAAAAATTATACCCAGAAATCGAATACATATATTATGGTCAATACTAGTGATAGCAAGGAAAGTGATTACGGAAAACTGGAAATAATAACTCACTCCCACATTTAGCAGTGAATTTGTTTATTTATTCAAACTTGTTTGTGATAGAGAAATTTCCACTATAAAACTGAGAACAAAATATCTGAATCATAAGCAAATTGCTTAGGAGAAATTGAAATCTTTATTAGAGAAATATTGAATGATTTTCTTTACACGTGTGCATTATGGACATTGTATATAGTTTATTATATTGGGTTCTACATAGCTTGTTTGATCTTTGACTTTTTAAAAAATAAAAATCTAACTGAGTAAACAAAAAGAAAATACAAACCACAATGTAATGAGCCATAAAAGTTTGAAGCTCTTGGGATCAGAAAGAACTGTTTAAATAACTGCTACATTTATCTGAAGAAGCTTAAAATTAGCAGCTCTGTTGCCAAGCATTTCTATTAGGCAGATTAATTTGTAATCAATAAAATGGTAGCTGTGCTTCCACAGAATGCTTTTTATATGCTTCTCATTCTTACTGAAATCAGTGCATTACAAACCAACAAAACAGAAAATAAACTCCAGCTAATTTCAAAACTAAAATAGATAAAGTAGGAGGTGCAATATAAAATAAGGTCAGTAGAATGACTTCAGGCATGAGGTTATGTTCAAGCTGAACAGTGATGTAGCAGAAATAAGGGAAACAATACTTGCAAAATGACTTGGGATGATGCAGAATAACGTTTTGAATTCAGACAAAAAAAAAATCAAGATGGAGAGAACAGTTTAGTCTCAAGAGTATATTCTCTGTAAACTACTGCAAATAAAGGGTTTAACAGTATGTGGGAGTGGAAAGCCCTAATGATTCATTAAAATCAAATTTTAAAAAAAGCAAAATTCATAACTAACAGTTCTTTAAGGGTCTCATTCCTTGTGGAATCAGGGTAGCATAAAAATTGTCAGACTAGATGATTTAAATAAATATATTTCAGAAATAATTTAATCATCTGACACTGTCAGGCATTGAAGGAGCTTGTGCTGATAATGAAATAGTTGGAAATAAAGCACAGATATTCTGACATATAGCATCAGAACTTAAAGAGTAACACCTAAATACAGATTTCCCATTTATATTTCAGTCTAGTGCAATGGCCTTGTTAGAGTTGTTTAACTCTACTTTACTGAAACAGGCAGAGGCAATTGAATGGGAAACAATGAAGGGGAAAGAAGGAGGTAGGGAATCGGCCCTTCTACATCTGACAGCTGAGGTGGATGTTAACTAAACAATCTGGATATCATTTTTTTTTTCAAATACCCTTACTGAATTATTACTTGTAAATGAACACCAACATTCATATAACAGTAATCAAACAATATTGACATAACAAAACATATATATCATATATTGCTATATATCATATAGCCTAAGCAACATTACATACATTATTCAGTTCCTCCCTTTTTTAAAACAAGAAACATCTTTTTTAAACCATCACTTACTACACAGGCAATCATACATTTATATAAATGAAAACAAACCACACTAACACACTCCTAGTTGCAAGCATTTTACATCACACACCATACTGACACACTACCGGTTGCAAACATTATACATTACTTATAATCTACCCCATCTTTCTCACTCAAACATTACATAGCTCATTTAAGTCCTGTCTTCTTTTAAACCTCATTCCTCCCTTGTATGTATTGTTCCCACAATCTAGATATTATTGTTAGGATCTCAGAATGTATTTTATAAGTACACAACAACACTGAATATGGCAATGACCGAGCAAATTTCTCTAGCAGTAACTTCTAAGTAATGATCTTCCTGTCTGCCATGATACATGTAACATAAAAAGGCTTTTTTTGGTTCTACCAATGTTATTTAGCTGGTTCTTGATTTTATTAAATGGGATTGACACTCCTATACACTATAACTGTTTTCTGTATATCATTACATGAGATAAGTAATGGCTATGATAAGCTTAAGACTTATCAGCATAATTCATTTGTGGAGTTTTGCTGGGAGGTTTTATGATTCATTCCCTCCAATGGAGGTCTTTTGAGTTTGTACTTTTAATTCTCAGGTGGCATGGCCTGAGCTTTTAACAAATGAAGCTATGATCTCACAGATCAAACAAATGCGCATATCTCTGGAACCATAGGTGTTACTAAAAAATGTAAATGGCATACTGTTCAGCACTGGGTAACCTTTGCTATAGTTGCATTCATTCATTTCTAGGTCTTAAACTGGGTTTCATAAGATACAGTATCCACAGGAAATATGAATTATGTAATGCTGGAGAAACAACTTACAATATCTGAGAAACACACATACTGAAGCAGCATTTTCTTCATACAGGTGAGCTTTCCTATGAGGCTAAGCAGTTTTGTCTGTGTTGCTTAACTGTTGAGATATTTATAGACCTATGAAAATAATTACAATATAAATACAATACAAATACTATTCAATTTCTCTTTATCTGCACTAGGCAGAGGCCAAATATTAATGCACTTATCTTTGACATTGTATACGTTTTAGGATTAAATCTTCTCTAATGCCTTGCATGTCACATGGTTTTGGAGTTATTATTGCAAATATGAACAAGCATTAATTGGTGCCTAGAAGCGCCAGTAGGATGTAACTGCAGAAATGTCTGGAGATGTCACTAGGGTGTAATGAGTTAATTACAAGAAGAAATCTTGATACTGCATGGGAGCTTGAGGAAATGATGGTAACACAGGGACATAAGGATTAATTAGATATCTAACAGTTGATAAATGCAAAAAAAATGTGCTTTCCCTCATTGAGGATATGATGTAGACTTATTACTTTGACTTCTGAGAAATGCAATTTTAATTTCCTTATGCCAGTAAATGAAAATCATGCAGTTTTCTCATTGGGTTTGCTTTGGCAGAATATATATTTTAATTAAATAAAAAAACTGTCATTAAAAGTATTTGAAAAACACTGCAGTGAACCCTATCAACAGTATATGGAAACACAAAAGGTACAGTAGTGCTCAGGTAATAAGTTTCAGATATAATGCTGACGTTGACATAAAATAACGTGACTTCCTTCATTGTCATAGCAGAATAAAATCATGACTATGAGTTGACATAAACATTCCTTCTTGATTAGCATCTCCAACAATGGGTGGTTTTGCTTGGGAAGAAAGAAGGGCATAGAGAAGTGCTGTTTATTGGCCTGTCTCAGGGGAGGTTTGGAGAGCACATATCCAGGGTTTGAACACCGTTGTGAATATATAACGTAGACAAGGAATCAGTGAAGATATTTGCCTTTAAGGAGCTGAGCAAAGGAGATAGTATCAATCAGACTAGGGGGGGGGGGTTACCGTCACAAATTCCCATTGTATGCTACCTTATGGGTTTCCAGTGGTCATGGTCAGAGGAATTAAGTGGGAATAAGCTTGAATCCCTTAATTCTTTACAGATGATAACACCACTCTTGTTGCCTGACCTTCATGCCTAGAGGAATGAATGAACTATCAGGTGTCACATCTAGTTGGGTGAAAAATGGATAAGTAGGGCATGTGGGTCAAGTTGATTGTCAGGGAGAAACAGAAGGAAACAACTAAAAAAAGAAAGATTTTTATGAGAATATTTAAAAAGTTTTAATTATCTGTCTTCAATGTAAAGAATCTAAATGCTTACAGAATATTTCACTTGTTATTAGCAAAGAGTTTTATATATACATATATATATATATATATATATATATATATATATATATATATATATATATATATATATATATATATACAACTTTTAAGCAGAATGTTTTAATTCATAAATGCAGTATAATTAAAAATGGCACCAAAATCAAACTGGATCTAAGGAAATTAATGAAACTGATTAATAATTTCAGGTAGGGTGCACCTCTCTTGCACCCAATGAATTAGAGGGAAAACACTCTATACTACCTATGAGGATGGTGTACTACAGAATAAAGACATACTTATTTTTCAATCCACATCTCTATCTCCTAGAGGCAATAAGTGCATATATGGGTACAGTAAAAAGCTGGGAAAAACTAAAAAGGACCTAAGTATCTACTTAACTGGAATACTGAATGACATAGCTGTCACAAACTCTGAAATTTCTTGGATAATGGAAATGATATTCTAAGACTGGAATAAAAGGTGTCCCTCACATTAGTAAGCATATGCATTCTTACTTGGTAAGGTATGCCAGATAGGTGACTTTTCATTGTAGAATTGCAGTCTATTTACTAGAGTTTATGAATATGAATGGATTAAAAAATAAGCTGTAACACAATTTTGCATTGTTTTAAAAGAAAGTTAACATAAATGTTACATATCTGCATCAAATATTATTACAATGTTCTTATGTCTTTGAATTTAAATACTGTTAATGTTATACATAAACTCCTAGATTCAGCAAGCTCTGCACAGTGTGCAGGAGCAGTGCAGGAGCTCCAGTATGCAATATGTCCACCGTGTGATCCAGGAATAAGCTGCAGGGACGTGCATGAACGCTCCTGCACTGTTCCTGCATGGATGCAACTCCTGTATGCAAATTACCCCATTTGCAAGTGAAAACCATGCAAATGAGGTGAATTTGTGATCCAGGAAGCTGGCAGCCGGCCGTGCAGGACTAGTGTCATCTGCAGAAATGTACTCGGTTAGTAACTAAGTACATTTCTGCAAACTACAAAACGGAGCCATGACATCTCCAAATAAAGGATGTATATAATATGTAAAGCATGCCAATGGCCAAATATATAGCCACTGGCATGGAAAACAGTTTAAAAAAAAAACTTTTCTTTTTTATTTTTAGCCAATTTTGGCTGTTCAAGCATAGGGCAGCGGCGCACAAATGGGATTGGGCCAAAAATATAATAAATAACCTGAAATAAGCAGTCTAACCAAAATCACTATTTTGCCATAATACTCAATGGTAGGCAGAAGACAACATGGCCAGTGAATAGTGGTTGCTAAGGGGGGAGGTTCAGTGTGGGACCTGTAACTATGCATTAATAGGCAATCCTATGCAAATGAAGGGAATAATACTGAATCCCAGATTTCCCCTCAATGCTAGTCAGCACCCAACAGTGTAAGTACAGGAATAGCTTGGTTCAAGTCTAAGAGTTAGCTGACATCATAGGGGGGTGTCAGGCATACTGTAAGTAGATTGGAGCCCTGTGGCTCAGGTTTGCCCTTAGCTTAGCAGAGTTAAGCAAGGGGGTGTGTCTGAGGCTGCCTAGCACTCTTTACATTGCCTAAGCAGGTGTGAGTGCCGCTCACCAGGTTTTAAAGGAAAAAAAAGTAAACCAGGAAATAGCAGCTCTGTGCACATTTGAGCACTGTGTTTGTGCAGTGTGCCCCCGAGCTTAAACAGGAAGGCAATGGGAAGGGAAAACAGCAGTAGGAAGGTAATCAAGGAGAACTAGCATAGCTGTCAGGTGAAATGTATCAGAATAAGCCAATTACATAGGCAGCAGTCTAGCCCAGCCCAGAACACTACTATAAACTATGCAAACAAAACACCTTTCCCTCTGTTTTTTCCCACATACTCTACACCACCAGGGTATACAAGCGGGGAAATGTTTACAAACAAAAAACACAAAATGTTAGAGGCTGCAGTAGCTATCATACATCAAGATGTGGAAGAGGCTGAGGGTGGTGAGGATGAGAATGCTGTTGACCAACCCACAGTGAGGAGATGGAGAAGAGTGTACAGACCCATGGTAACCTACCAGGGGCTACATGAGCTGGAGATAGTGGAGCACTATTGGGTGGACAGGGACCTCCTACAGCAAATTGTTAGCTGTGCCAGCCATGCCTGACCCACAGAACTAACAGAGGGGAACCCATCCCAGTGGATACCAAGGTATATGTAGGCCTAAGAATACTAGCCACAGGTACCTTCCAAAGACCAACTGGGGATATCATGGGGATCTCACAGGCATCAGCATCCAGGGTACTCCACCAGTTCCTGGATGCCATGTCAGTACATGCCAGTGAACACGTATATTTCCCCAACACCCATGAGGCATTGGCCAGCAATATGCATCTCTCCCACCAAATAGCAGAATACCCTGAGGTAGTGGGTGCTATAGACTACACACACATACACATCAAATTACCACCCTGTAAGCAGGGTAGGGTCTACATCAACTGCAAGGGCTTCTTCTCCAACTGCCAGGTCATGTGCGTTGCCCAGGGCATTATAATGAATGTGTGTGCTAGCTGCCCTGGAAGTTATCATGACTCCCACATCTGGCATCTGATGCAGCTGTAACAGAGGTTTGCCAACTGGGCCATCCCTAATGGTCACCTAGTGGGGGATGCTGGTTATGCACTGGAGCGTGGCTGATGACACCCATCAGAAATGCACACACAGCCGAACAAGAACTCCATAATGAGGCACGTGCATAGACCAGAAATACAATAGACCATGTGTTTGGGATGCTCAAGTCATGGTTCTGGTGCCTGGAAACATCCGATGGAGCCTTGCAGTACTCACCAGCTACATGTACTCAAATTGTTATCATATGTGCCATGCTACACAATATGATCCTGTGGAAACAGTATGGGGCAGGGCAACACAGCCCCCCACCATTGCCAAGGCCTGCACATGCACAGAGTGACTCGGAGGAGGAACAACCTGAGCCTGCCCCAGTAGGCAAAAGGAGGCATGCCCAGAATGCCCTGGCCTTGGCAAAGAGGCAACACATAACACATACACTTACACAGTAGGGACTCAGGGAATGACACCTCTCTCTGACTCACACATACAGTAAAAGGGATGCCAAACATGACACTACCTGTGCTCAACCATGTATAGGGAGTTTACTATGTGCATCTGAAATAGGCAGTCCTCCAGCACCATCCTCAGTACTGGCACAGCCACAAGGTAAGTCACTCTTCTTACCAATTGCCGGACTGAGTAGTATGTGTTGTTTCTTGTATCTATGGTATGGATGTGAGCATGCAAGTGAATTGAGTAGCTGAATGGGATGCCAGCAGATAGTAGACACCTACAGTGGCAGCATGAGATCTGTAACAAATACTGTTGTTACCATAGTATCCAGTACTACACATGGTGACAAACCCCACTGCAGGAAATGTGCTGGGCCACATGTGTGTCCATATGACACACACATGCTAGTCAGGGAGGCTCACATACCCAACAACAGTTTCAGCCAGCAGATCAGGTGTAGACAAACACAAACAAAGGCTGTGCTAAGGCCTCTGAATGATGGCTATGGGTAACCTCCCCCCAGGCCTACACAGACAGACAACAACAGGTCAGGCAGTGGGATGTTAGTTCTGAAGGGTAAGAAGTCAGAAACTGATATGTAGGTCAATCAAACCTAAGACCAGTAGTATACTGATATGCCTCTAATCAGCATGATAGGTTAAAATACAGAATGAAATGGAGTACCTGACATACCAGTACAGTCATAGCAAATGTGTACAAGTGTCAGATGTGCCCCCCAATCCCATGTAGAAATGTAGTAACAGTCTAGAGTGCCCCCCTAATCCAAGGTAGACACATAGTAACAGTCAGGTGTGCCCACCAATCCTAAGTAGAACTGTAGTAACAGTCAGGTGTGCCCCCCATTCCTATGTAGACACGTAGTGACACACAGGTGTGCCCCCCACAATCCTATGTAGAAATGTAGTAACAGTCAGGTGTGTCCCCCAAATCCTATGTAGAAATGTAGTAACAGTCAGGTGTGCCCCCCCCATTCCTATATAGGCACATAGTGACATACAGGTGTGCCCCCCACAATCCTATGTAGAAATGTAGTAACATGTATGTGTAGGTATAATACCAGTGGAGCACAGATTACCTGAGCTGACAAAGGTATCAGGATAGATTTTAGTATGTGTACAATATGCAGGTCTGCGTGTGTTAGGTTGGTGTGTGTTTTATATTGTGTGAGAGTGGTCAGTATGTATGTTTGGTGAGGTTTGCCCTGGTGGCCATTGCCCAGTACTGCCGATGACAGGGCCAAGTCCTCACAACTGCAGTGCCAAACATAATGCTTCCTTGTATAACACATTCTAGCAGTAAGCCATTGTAAATGTTTCCAAGTAATATGTGTCACCATCTGAAGATGGACATGGCATGACTGTCGGGTCAGATATACAAGCAGTACACAGGCAGAAGTACTCCAGACAGAAAGTGCATAATGTGTAACTGTTAAATGGGCACACCCTTGGAATTGTACATACAGGTTTGCAGCACATTATCTGGGCTTGTAGTAGGGAATACCAGTGTTGTCTGGCCAAACACTCGCAGACCACAAAGGTCATAGGAATGATGTATTGAGAAACAGCTGATGTTCCTGCACAAGCCAGCATAAGTGGAATGTCCCATGCATATCTGTGCGTCAGCTGCAAGTAATGTCCATAGCACATATGCACCCAGCTCACCCAACAACCACCCACAGGTACCTCTCCGGTCTTACCCCTGCTGTTGGGAATGAGTACAATATGACCCCCACCTGTGTATGGCAATAGTGAAAGAATGCAGCATGCAGTGCATGTGTCCCATGCAGGTGTGCCCCTAGCTGTAAGCAGCACCCTGCTAGCATCCACACCACTGGATCAATACTGACATAAAGTATTGGCATGAACACCTAGCACACCTACCTTGTCACCCCAGGGGAATATACTGTATTGCAGTCTAGGACTGTAAGACTGACAGAATGCAACAGCCTGCTACAGCTGGACTGCATCACTACCAAATGGCCTACAGTCCTCTGCCAAAGGTCTATAACTCACTCGTACTGCCAATGTATGCAATGTCATGAACTCCCAAATAACAACATAACACAGTCCACAGAACCCATATGCAAGGCCATGTGGACAAACCAAAGTAACATGTCCACCATGTCCTACTGCATGCACTGTGGACCAACACCAATGTACTGCTGTGATGAGGTGATAACTGTAGGGAAAGTATCAGAGAATGTTTGCATAATGTATGGAAGAGGATTGAATAATAGAGGGGGTGGGGACATGGGCAGCATGGAGTGTGCGAAGTCCGAAACACAGCCGTGTGCACATACTATCCCTGGCTGCAAACACAAGAATGGGTGGCTACAAACCTGCACGTAAATCACAATAGGTGTAATGTCCTGATTTATGACCCCTGCTTCTGGGTAGCCTGTGTGAATCTGTACAGCTGTGAGGTATTGCCACAGCAAGATAAGGCCATACTGTCACGTTGATGGATATACAAGTATGGGATCTTCTGCCAGCACTGTAGCAAGGTGCTGAACCAGTTACACAGACACAGCAACAAGTGTCTGCAGCTCCCTCTCCAGAATGGCACTGGTTTGCAGGAATATGTAGGTATTTGACCACAATACTGGACACAGCTGCATTCACCTTGTGTTCCCCAGGATATCACTGAGAGCAAAAATGTCTTCCTGACAGTACTTGATGACATAAAGCATCACAGTGTATAACAGTACACATGTCTGAATATCTCTGTTAACATCAGGACCATGTAGTAGAAGCAGCACAGACACAATTACCTACAGTACCCACTAACCCTTGCCCAGTTTGACCCCATAGTGTCAACTGATCTACAGATATACTGCAGAAACAGATTGCTAATTGTAGGTGTAGAACACAAAAGTCTTCACTGGAGTACAATCTACCTGGAATGGGTCCACACATTCAATACAGAAGGGCATACTGGGCATGTTCCCACACTTAGAGAAATGAAGACAATGTCAGACAACAAAATACTGAAAGGTCATACTGGGCATGCTCACACACTTAAAGAAATGAAGCCCATGTCTGGTAACAGCAGTGGACAATACATGTTTGACAGTTGTAGATGTTAGTGCATACACTTCTCAGTATGCACCAGTCATGCTTTGCACACACATTGGATAGGAATACACACATATATCCAAGGACAACACACTATAATATGCCAAAAGTACACATACATAGATGTGTGGAAGAGATTGACAGTGATAAGGAGCCTTCCATCATGAGGCCTGTCCCACCCAGTACACAGCCAAATGGCTACAACCACATGATGTGTAAATGCCACTCACTGTAGGCATTTGCCTCTGGAATCCCTCAGCATTATAGACTCTGCGGTGCTAGTGCTAACTGTGCAACATGACTGTACAAGGCAGTAGTAATCTAGCTGTTGTACATACATACCTGTGGAATGTAAACCTATGTGTGCCTGAGTGTGGTGTGTCTACCGCTAGATGAATGGGTTATGGCCCATGCACACACACTGCCCTCCCCCTTGCCCTACTGTGGCAAGCCTGCTGATCTCAGTCACTTTGAAATACACCTTTGGGGAAGGGCTAGCCTAGTAATCGCTGTGGTGTGTCCTATAACAGTGTATTGCTATAATGTGATAAATTAGTTAGGTAGGAGTTCTAATCCCAGATATGGCAAGTGTTTGTCTGTGTAGGAATCAATGCTTTTTGGGCTAGTTGCACAATTCAAATGCCCTAATTTGGCATGTCTGCTGATGTCATTCACTTTGAAATACACCTTTTGCAAAAAAAAGTAGCCCTGTAATCTCTGTGGTGTGTCCTATAACTGCGTAATGCTGTAGTGTGATAAACTAGTTAGGTAGGAGTTCTCTTCCCAGACATGGCACGTGTTTGTCTCTGTAGGGAGCAATACTTTTGAGGTCATTCACAGTCACTACAACCTCCAGTGCCCTACTTTGGCAAGCCTGCTGATGTCATTCACTTTGAAATACACATTTGGGGAAGTAAAAACCCAGTAATATCTGTGGCATGACCTATAACTGTATAATGCTGTAGTGTGATAAACTAGTTAGATAAGAGTTCTAATCCCAGACATGGTAGCTGTGTGTGTGTTTATCTCTGTAGGGATCAATGCTTTTTAGCCTAGTCACACTCACTACAGTTTCAAATGCTCTACTTTGGCATGCCTGCTGATGTCATTCACCTTGAAATACACCTTTGGGGAAGGTGCAACCCAGTGATTTCCATGGTGCATCCTATAACAGTGTAATGCTGTAGTGTAATATAATAGTTCGGTAGGAGTTCTATTCCCAGACATGGCAATTGTGGATGTTTGTTTGTGTGTCTGTGTAGGGGAGCAATGCTTTTGAGGCCATTCACAGTCACTACATCCCCATTGCCCTTCTTTGGCAAGCCTGCTGATGTCATTCCCAGTGAAATACACCTTTGGGGAAGGCATAATCCAACAATCTCTGTGGTGCATCCTATAACTGCGTAATGCTGTAGTGTGATAAACTAGTTAAGTAGGAGTTCTATTCCCACATGTGGCAAGTATATTAGTTTATCTGTGTAGGGCGCAATGCTTTTGAGGCCATTCACAGTTACTATATCCCCATTGCCTTTCTTTGGCAAGCCTACTGTTGTCATTCCCTTTGAAATACACCTTTGGGGAAGGAGTAGTCCAGTAATCTCTGTGGTGCATCCTATAATTGCATAATGCTGTAGTGTGATAAACTTTGGGGAAGGTGTAGCCCAGTAATCTCTGTGGTGCATCCTAGAACTGCATAATGCTGTAGTGTGATATAATAGTTCAGGAGGGGTTTTATTCCCAGACATGGCAACTGTGAATGTGTGTGTGTTTGCTTGTCTGTGTAGAAAATGCTTTTGAGGCCATTCACAGTCAATACAACCTCAATTGCCTTCTTTGGCAAGCCTGCTGATGTCATTCATTTTGAAATACACTTTAGGTGAAGTGGTAGTCCAGTAATCTCCGTGGTGTGTCCTATAACAGCACAATGCAGTAGTTTGGTAGGAGTTCTATTCCCAGACATGGCAAGTGTGGAAGTTTCTGTGTGTGTTTGTCTGTGTAGGGTGCAATGCTTTTGAGGCCATTCACAGTCACTACAACCCCATTTCACTTCTTTGGCAAGCCTGCTGATGTCATTCCCATGGGAAACAAATAATCCAGTAATCTCAGTGGCGCGTCCTATAACTGTGTAATGCTGTAGTGTGATAAATCCATTAGATAGGTGTTCTATTCCCAGACATGGCAAGTGTGGATGTTTGTGTGTGTGTTAGTTTGTCTGTGTAGGGCACAATGCTTTGGAGGCCATTCACAGTCATTACAAACTTCAGTGTCCTACTGTGGCAAGCCTGCTGATGTCATTCACTTTGAAATACACCTTAGGGGAAGGTGTAGCCCAGTCATCTCTGTAGGGCGTCCTATAACTGCATAATGCTGTAGTGTGATAAATAAGTGAGGTAGGAGTTCTAATCCCGCACATGGCAACTGACTGTGTTTGTCATTCGTGTCCTGTGCAGAGGTGGCTCTGGGCGTGTAGCAACTGGACTCATTATGGAGTGGGTTTTGCAAATTTCTTATATGGTGGGCCTATTATATGTCACAATGTCCATCTTACAAGGATAACTGATATCAAATAGCTAAGAGGCTGGGGTGCCAATCTATACTCCTACATGAGACATCAAGGCCTGGCGAACAAATTAAGAAACTCTTGTATTACCCAGAGAACACTCTCAACCCATGTCTCATACACAAACACACTTACCTAGGCAACAGCTGCTTTGTTGGAAGTACCCTGCATATTGTCCACAGATAGTAACCATGGTTTCATTGCAGTGGACTACAGAGGGCATGGCACCCTGTGTCATCACTACAATAGGCACATAATTGCAGACAATGAACCTTCACTATGTTTCCCACTGGACGCCTGCAACAACTGTGGTGCCATCAAATGTGACCCACATAGGACATACCATGCCTTAAACACATGCCCTGTATAGACAGGTGTTACTGACACCATGGAGTACCTGTATTATGCTATCAATGTAGGTGCAGGGTCAACCTGGTGTGCATTACCAGTTCCAGCAACATGAGGCCAGGACTGGCACATCTGATGATAATCTGTGCAAACAACATGGGCCAGATACCCCATGTACAGTTCCATATGTCACTGAACATGCATGTGAGATGTGTGCACATCCCAGACACTGTCCATGTCATGGACTGTAAAACACAGACATGGCAAGCATTGCACAGCACAGACCACACAAAATAGTAACCCAGGTGACTGGATGGTAAATAAAATACCCACCTGTGTGGGCCAATCCAGACACTACATCCCTGAGCCACACTGCAGACCATTGTCATATGGCCTGATGCCAAGGTATACCCTTCACCTAGTCTTGTACAGCCTTCTGGCACAGTCAACCACTACACACCTGTGAAGCAATGCACCCATACATGTCAGTACTGGCACCCTGTGTCTGTGTGTGTGTAGTATGATGCTTTTGACCACATTCACACTCACTACAACTCCCATTGGCCTACTGAAGCATGCCGTCTGAAGTCAGACACCTTCACATACCCTTTGCCCATATATCATGTGGATAACCCCTGTGGTGCATGTGATACCTGCGCATTACTGTATTGTGGCAAACTAGCTAGTTAGGAAGTCTGTTCATGACTCTGCCAACTGTGTCAATGTGTGTGAATCCCTAAGAGAGTGTGGCTGTGTTGACGTTGACACCTGTTCATGTGGACAGATGTGTACTACACCTACCTTATCGTTCTTATATCACTGTTGCAGATCGCACTCACCATCAGATATACCTTTGGACAACTCCCCAGCCTGTAAGGTATGTGGTGCATGCAATAACTGCATAGACATGTAAAACCCATACATAGGCAGTCAGGGGATTGAAACCCCATACTGGTAAGTGTGTGACACAAACATGCTTAGAATTTACTCTCTCACTCCCTCCCTGACTTACTTTGTCTCTGTCTGTCTCTTGCACTCCCACTCTGGTGGATGTGGAGAAGTACACCTGCTTTGCTTAGGCAATAGCTTGTGTTTTGTAAGTGATGCTCAGGATCAGCTGATGGCTTCTACACAAATTGCAGTCCCCCTCTAGCTGATTGCATGTGGAACAGCTGTGGTAACATTCCCATAGCCAATTGCATGGAAACACACTCCAATATCTAGGAACATCATGTGGGTGTTGGACCTCTTCATTCACTGTGAGCAGGACCTCGATTTGGTGTTTGGCAAACAGCATCACAGATGGTATTGGGATTTACCTCTAACAACATACACTGTGGAAACAGGGCAACAGACATGACTAGAGAATGTAAGTGTTGCTCTTCTGCATTTGGAGTAATGTCAGTTTAACAGGATGTGTCTGGATGTGGTTCATCTACATAATTTAATACCTGTCATGACAGTGTTATGTGTATGAGGAAACTCCCACCTGTAGGGTTATCTGCTGACTGGGTAGTGTGTGGAGCTTTATGTTTCCTATGTTACTCACAGAACACCTATCTTAGAAGTGCAGAAGCATAGTCTGAGGATTGCAGTCAGTACATGGTGACAGCCATGACAGTTACTAACTTCATATCCCTCATAGGACATATGTCACAAGAAACCCTGGTATGACAGTGAATGTATGTGGTTATCACAGCAACATGCCAA